>NW_026611345.1:0-38465 GCF_029633865.1 Lampris incognitus
GTAGATGGAGTAGATCTGGCTCAGGCAGCGGTCAACCCCTCCTGCCTGGAAGAGGAAACTTTCATCTGGACAAGGGGAGATGGCGTAACCCCCTCCGGCCTGGCCCTGGAGGTCTTGCAACAAGTCAAACCCTGTGATGGGAGGGGGGGGGGAAGTGGACAAGCACATAATTTTCACAATATTTTTTTTTCCTTCATTGTTCTTAGGAAGGCTGGGCAGCCCAACTTAGGATCATTTTGTTTGGGGATATTACTTCGAAATCATTTCTTGCAAGACATCTGTGAGTTGTTCGGATAAGTTTATTACAAAATTTTATACGCTAGTCATTAGACTCGTCACAGGCAAACTAGGGACTTAGCTGACAAGTACGTGCTTCTGGACAAGAGTCGTTCTCAGACTTTATCGACCGATTACCACGTCTGATCAAACCAGAACCTCCGAGCACCACCTACGTTCAAGCGCCACCTTACAAGCCACCAATTTACTAAACCGTAGAAAAATCTCAACAACTACCACGAGCACATGCACACACACATCTCCAACTGACCACTCCTCCGTCATGGGGACAAAAGAAAGAAGGCACGTGTAAGTGGACCTCTTGGGCAGACAGACAGAACCACGCCTCCAATTGCTAAATGAAGATAAACGCTTATACTCTGATTATACTACATACGCTAATCACAGCTTTGGGATGATAAACTAGTTTTAATGATTTTGCTTGGGCTTTGCCAATTTCTCAGAGCATGCGACAGATCCCGGAGCAACCCGGCGTACCACCAGGAGGCGCTCTGCGTACCGCCCATGCTGCATGCGCCACATTTTGAGAACCACTGAGAGAAATGGACTGATCCGGTTCGGGAAGCAGTTTGGAAAATGAAATCCTTATATTTAAAATGACTGATGGGAGTTACCAGCGCAGTACAGTCACGCGACCTTTCAACCCGTCCTACAGTTTGGCTAACCTGCGGAGTGAGGTGCGGAGGGGTTTGTCAGATAGCTGCTCAGCTCGAAGCCTCCGTCGGCTGCTGGGGGGACCATTTTTCCATCTCCATAGAGACAACCTTGGTGAGACAGAGAGGAGCACAGAATGAGGACAACCTTGGTGAGACAGAGAGGAACACAGAATGAGGACAACCTTGGTGAGACAGAGAGGAGCACAGAGTGAGGACAACCTTGGTGAGACAGAGAGGAGCATAGAATGAGGACAACCTTGGTGAGACAGAGAGGAGCACAGAATGAGGACAACCTTGGTGAGAGAGGGGAGCACAGAATGAGGACAACCTTGGTGAGACAGAGAGGAGCACAGAGTGAGGGCAACCTTGGTGAGACAGAGAGGAGCACAGAATGAGGGCAACCTTGGTGAGACAGAGAGGAGCACAGAGTGAGGACAACCTTGGTGAGACAGAGAGGAGCACAGAATGAGGACAACCTTGGTGAGACAGAGAGGAGCACAGAATGAGAACAACGTTGGTGAGACAGAGAGGAGCACAGAATGAGGACAACCTTGGTGAGACAGAGAGGAGCACAGAATGAGGGCAACCTTGGTGAGACAGAGAGGAGCACAGAGTGAGGACAACCTTGGTGAGACAGAGAGGAGCACAGAATGAGAACAACCTTGGTGAGACAGAGGGGAGCCCAGAATGAGGACAACCTTGGTGAGACAGAGAGGAGCACAGAATGAGGACAACCTTGGTGAGACAGAGAGGAACACAGAATGAGGACAACCTTGGTGAGACAGAGAGGAGCACAGAATGAGGACAACTTTGGTGAGACAGAGAGGAGCACAGAATGAGGGCAACCTTGGTGAGACAGAGAGGAGCACAGAATGAGGACAACCTTGGTGAGACAGAGAGGAACACAGAATGAGGACAACCTTGGTGAGACAGAGAGGAGCACAGAATGAGGACAACCTTGGTAAGACAGAGAGGAGCATAGAATGAGGACAACCTTGGTGAGACAGAGAGGAGCACAGAATGAGGACAACCTTGGTGAGACAGAGAGGAGCACAGAGTGAGAACAACCTTGGTGAGACAGAGAGGAGCATAGAATGAGGACAACCTTGGTGAGACAGAGAGGAACACAGAATGAGGACAACCTTGGTGAGACAGAGAGGAGCATAGAATGAGGACAACCTTGGTGAGACAGAGAGGAGCATAGAATGAGGACAACCTTGGTGAGACAGAGAGGAGCACAGAACGAGGACAACCTTGGTGAGAGAGGGGAGCACAGAATGAGGACAACCTTGGTGAGAGAGAGAGGAGCACAGAATGAGGACAACCTTGGTGAGAGAGAGGAGCACAGAGTGAGAACAACCTTGGTGGGACAGAGAGGGGCACATAATGAGGGCAACCTTGGTGAGACAGAGAGGAGCACAGAATGAGGACAACCTTGGTGAGACAGAGAGGAGCATAGAATGAGGACAACCTTGGTGAGACAGAGAGGAACACAGAATGAGGACAACCTTGGTGAGACAGAGAGGAGCACAGAGTGAGGACAACCTCGGTGAGACAGAGAGGAGCATAGAATGAGGACAACCTTGGTGAGACAGAGAGGAGCACAGAGTGAGGACAACCTTGGTGAGACAGAGAGGAGCACAGAATGAGGACAAACTTGGTGAGACAGAGAGGAACACAGAATGAGGACAACCTTGGTGAGACAGAGAGGAGCATAGAATGAGGACAACCTTGGTGAGACAGAGAGGAACACAGAATGAGGACAACCTTGGTGAGACAGAGAGGAGCACAGAGTGAGGACAACCTTGGTGAGACAGAGAGGAGCACAGAGTGAGAACAACCTTGGTGAGACAGAGAGGAGCACAGAGTGAGAACAACCTTGGTGAGACAGAGAGGAGCACAGAGTGAGAACAACCTTGGTGAGACAGAGAGGAACACAGAATGAGGACAACCTTGGTGAGACAGAGAGGAACACAGAATGAGGACAACCTTGGTGAGACAGAGAGGAGCACAGAGTGAGGAATTACTAAAAAAAGAAAAAAAATCACATTCAAACGAGCAAACAAGAAAGCAGTCCCACTAATATGACCGCTACAAATATTGCAAGTGATAATGACGACGACAATAATCATAATTACCATTATGTGACCAGAGGAGGCGCTAGTGCAGCGACCAGGACACACACGCACATCCGGATATGTCAGTTTATTGGATCGGCAATCTGATATCCCTAATTTTCTTTCTTTTCTTTTTTTTTTTTTTTTGGATTTCCCCCTTTTTCTCCCCAATTGTACCCGGCCAAGTACCCCACTCTTCCGAGCCGTCCTGGTCGCTGCTCCGCCTGCTCTGCCGATGTGAGGAGTTTCGCCGGGGGGGACGTAGCGTGTGGGAGGATCATGCTGTTCTCCCCCTGAGAAGCGCCCCGACCGACCAGAGGAGGCGCTAGTGCAGCGACCAGGACACGCACCCACATCCGGCTTCCCACCCGCGGACCGTGTCTGTAGGGATGCCCGACCAAGCCGGAGGCAACACGGAGACTTGAAACGGCGATCCCCGTGTTGGTAGGCGACGGAATAGACCGCCACGCCACCTGGACGCCCACGTCCCTAATTCTTAAAATGATTTTATCTCAAACCCAAAGTACATCCTTTCAAATACACACGTTATAAAAGAACATCAGCACTCGGGTGACTCTCGGTACCGTGGTTGTCGGACAGTAGCTGCTGGTGCTGGCTGAAGACTTTGTGGTAGCCGTGTGCCCGGATGGCCTCCTCGCTGTCGGGGGGGCAGTCGATGGACGATCCCACTGGGCTGACGTTGGCGGCCATGTACGAGGACGCCCGTCTGTCCCTGTTGCAACGCATTACCAGATGAGCTGAATTAGTTTGCCGGTCAGTGGTTGAAAAGGTCAAAGGTCAATTACAGCGGTGATCACAGACATCATATTGAGGCATATACTTGTCCACATTATATCACATAAAGGGGTGTTATACAGTTTTTTGCTCTGGATGCAATCTCCCAAACAGGAGTAATAGAGAGTAGCTATTCATGATGAGGATGATGGCGGCCTGTCCAGGGTGTCTCCCCGCCCGCCACCCAGTGACCGCTGGGATAGGCCCCAGCATCCCCGCGGCCCTGAGAGCAGGATAAGCGGATGATGGATCATGGACGGATGGATGGACAAACAGCATTAATGATTATAATAGGACAAAATCCTTACCAATGATGATAATAATACCAATAATTTGAACCTGTATTGATTGTCTTTTTGCTGGCTCCTCTCTGCAGGGAGAGGGTCGGGGCACAGCCACACATTAGCGCCTCCGAAGCTGGTGGGAAAACCGCGGCTTGCTCAAAGACACCTCGGCAGGGCCGATATTTGCCCAACAGAGAACACGTTCGGCTTTACACCAAATTCTTGGGTTGGAGTTGAGCAAACAGCTGTTCTCCGCGGGGGCGGCCGGGCGGGAGGGTCCACAAGTGCCACGGCTCACAAACATATAAAACACCCCGAACGGACAAACGGCAGAGGTTTAGCATATAAGGAAACGTTTTCCATCTGCAGGGGGGGTGGGGGGGTTGACGGGCGGTTTAATAGAGGCGGGCTTTGTGAGGAGCTGTATCCATCGCCACGCTGCAGGAATGTGCTGACTGTGCACAAACAGTCCTCTGACTCAACATGGAAACGACTGAGTCAGTGCAGCCAAGTCGTGAAGAAGAAGCAGAAGAAGAAGAAGCAGCAGAAGAAGAAGAAGAAGAAGGGGGGGGGGGAAGGCAATGGAATCTCTCTCCAAGGAGATAGGAAGCTTAAAACCCCCCCCGGTTTGGTATTCGAGCCCCCACTCCCCCACACACCCCATCTCCCCCTTCAAGGGCTCGCACTCAGCATTTCATGTGGGCCTGAGAGCTCTCTTGGATGATGTACTGTAGTGTATTGGTCCCCCGAGGGGCAGATGGCCTTGGCTTTCTGCTGCAGGGGTCTTAGTGGGCTTCATAAACAAGCCAGGCCTTGTCAAAAGGAACTAATGGCCGGGGGGGGGGAGCCTCCATTAGCCGAACGGTTACAGCGCGGATCACATGGTCGCAACGTCGCCGGTTCGAATCCAGCCAGTGATGTTTGTTGCAAGTCATACCCCTCTTCCCCCCCGCCCCTATTTCCCATCTGCCTCCGCTGCCGCTTTGCAATAAAGGTATAAAATACTTAAAAGGCAATCTTGCAAAAAAAAGGAGCTGCAGGCTCACGCTCATGCTTCTTATTTCTGCTATAAAAAGGAAATGTTCAGTTTTTGTTTTCCCACATATATATACGTTATATACGTGTATCATGTACCCTCCCCAGTTCCCTTTATTACCCATTTCCCATGTCAAATGACAACGCTTTAACTTTAACAGTCAATGTTTTCAGGGGAGCAATACAATAAAAGCCAGAATTAATCAGAAGGACTTTCTGAAACCCAAACTGATATAAGTTACAGATGGCTGCGGCTTCCCGGGGTAATAAAGACCAGGCTTTGTGTAAGGTTATGTAAACAAAGCGGGCTTTGATATACTACGACTGTTGAAATGAATGTGCACGGCTTTGCCATGATGACTGCGAGCCCGAAGAATTCAACACTTCTCCAAATTCCCCCCGGGCTCCGGAAAGATCATCTAGCTCATATGGAGCTGACCTTAACTATAAACAACCGGGTCTGCTCCATCGCTTACATTCTTGCAACGTTGCAGCAGCATAGCTGAGATGTCTTATCCTTGCCCCGCGTGGTCTGCTAGCTCGATTTGTCATCCTGTGGTCAGGGTGCCCGTACTTCTGAGAAGCACGACTTTAACAGAGAGACCAGGCCTCCAGAGACGCTGTCAGCACAGCCATGGGAAACAGTTACACACTGGTCAATATTCAACCAGTAAACCCCCCTTCATCACTCACTCTTCTTCCCTGTCAGCCCCTCTCTCTCTCTCTCTCCCCCTCTGTCCCTCGTCTTCTCCCGCTGCCTTGCTCGTTCTCTCCCTCCCTCTATCAATCATATTTAATGGATTGTTACGTATTTATGTAACTTCTCCATCTATCTATCTTACTCTCTCTCTCTCTCTCTCCATATGGGCCAGAGGAAATCTCTGGACCACTCTGTCTCTGTCTGTCTGCTGGACTGATTGTTTTGTACATATGTATATACATGTGTGTATATTTATGTATATATGTGTGCATGTTTATTTATATGTATGTATGTATTTATGTATATTGATGCATGCTATGTATGTATGTATGTATGTGTGTATATGTATGTATGTATGTGTGTATGTATGTATATTTATACATGCGTGCATGCATTATATATGTATGTGTATGTATATGTATGTATGGATGTATGTATGTATATTTATGTATGCATGTATATTTATGTGTGTATGTGTGTATGTATGCATGCATGCATGTATATTTATGTGTGTATGTGTGTATGTATATTTATGTATGTTTGCACATATATGTGTGTATTTATGTATATGGATACATGCATGCAAGTTTATTTGTGTATGTATGCATGTATGTACAGGTGGGTATGTATATGTATGCATGCATGCATGCATGTGTGTATGTATGTATGTACATGTGTGCACGTATGTATCTGATATCAGAGTTAATACCAAATGTGTGTCTCTCTTTCTTTTGTATGTGTATTCTGTCTCTCTTTGCTTGGAGTCCAGAGAGGATCTGACTAACTACTGCCAGCTGCCTTCCCTCGTAGGGGGCGTGTGGTATGAGAGGAATCTCTCACGCCGTGTTTGAGATTACTTATGTTGTCATCGTGTAGTTTATATGTACATTATTTTCAAGCCATGGCTACCTCTCAACAGCAGCGGGGATAGGCTGGAACGGCGGAGGAGGGCAAATTCACCATAGGTGCCAGCCTGCCGAAACTATTTATTTTCAGCTTAAGCTTGGAGAAGGCAAAAGCCCCACGCCTTATTAAAGGATCAGGGCTTTTCCCTGTCAGGAATCTGTTTGAAATACAGAATTTTGCTGGATCTGAGAGATTATAGTTCTGCGTATGTAGTACAAACAAGAGAGATTTAGTTTGCAAGTTTTACCCATTGGGCAGCTAGAGGCGCCTCCATCTTTTATCACAGGGGCAAAATACAAGAACACAGTTACACAAAGTTGTCCGGGGAAGTCAAATGTTTTGGTTTAACCAACTGTTTGGATTTAATGTCACTCGGAGCTTCTGCAAAGTAAACTTCAGTACTCCTCCTCGCTCCGAGTGCATAATGCTCTTTCTGTGCAGGAGCCATCCCCGTAAGTCGCCCTGTATCTGATGGATACCCAGCTCCAAAAGCCAGGCCCAGTCTCTTCCAAGCCCGCCAACCCCCACCCCGACCGCAAAACACACAAACACAACACCACTCATCACAAATACACGCTGATGGACAGGCCACTTATTTAATAATTAAAAGAACTTAAAACGCCTCGTCTTCGCCAGAGCAAACACGCGCCCGACTATGAGGTCAGCGCTCGATGCCGTGAAGCCGCGTTACCGCTCACGTGTTCAACGTCTCGCTGAGGCGTTTTGAGGGGGGAAAAACAAGTGCCTGTCTGGTACTGGCTTTGGCGGGCTGCCGTGTACCACGGGCACCGCTGGGATTCTATGACATCCTCGCTCTCCGCACAAGAAGACGTCGACGGACAGACTGTGGTGCAACTGCGTTGAGGTTTTCGCCATACCGCGGATCCGCGGGCTATAAGACGCCGCAGTATTGCACACATGAAGGCCATTTTCAGAGCTGTCACAGTCAGAATCTGCTTGATCCGTCTTACGAACTCAGCCACACACACTCCCAGACTCGCACAGTCAACCCCGTCATAGCTTGTTTAGACAGTACATGACGTTTCCTGTGAGATGGGCCAGAAAACTCACTGATGCATTTTAGCTGATTGGATCTGGGCGTGGATTAGTACACTGGCTTGTCATCCGAATTGGGTTTTCAGTGGGACTGCTCACTCCGGAGCACGACACCGGGGCCGTTGCGTCATCTGCCGTGTGGTGGTACTTGGTCTTTCACCGGCCAAGTACGTTTGTGTATAAAACACGTCGGAGAAACGTCCACGTTGAGCGGAGAAGGAAGCGGGGGAATTCAGGGGATACGGGGGGTCCGATTTCCTGCAGACAGTGCGTTCGGTTTACATCTGCACAGCGGTGTCACCGTGCCGTCTGATTTTCAACCGTAAAGTATACTCCAGCTCATTTGTGGAGCCATAAATCGCAGTCGGGTCTCGGAGGGTTTTACACAGCGGAAAACAGGCCGACACAGAAAACGACAACAGTCAACACCCTCACTCCTTAGATCCTCAATTTGGATGAGGTATACATGCACAGAGAAAACCTTCTCGGGGGGGGGGGGGAAAGTGAACGAAATCCCAGGAAAAGGTATTAGAGAAGCGATTCCTCTTCCAGGACAGACAGGCGTGCAGTAAGCTCAGTGTGGGCAAGGTAGACACCGTCATAATAACAGATGTAGAAATAAAACGGGCATAATTCAGAATCAGAAAAACGAGAAGTTGAGCGATCACCTCAGCGTTGAGAAACTTAACACTCTGCTGAATTTTCTCGGGGTGCAGCGGGGCAGTCGGGTAAGCCTTCGGCAAGCAGGATAAATCTCCTTTTCATAAATGTGAAGCTCACACGTGGCTTTATTCAATTCCTGTTTATGCAGAATGTTTTGAATAGCAGAAAAAATGATTTGTAACGGCAGCGGACGCCTTACAAACATCTGTACACTTGTGAGAACAGGAGGCCCGGTCGCAGAGGAGAAAAAAAATATGGCACCGAAGTAACGTGTTTGCGGAAACACACATTGTTTTTCTCTCCATTCTTTACTGAACACATTTACATATACGTAGATAATAAGAAGAATAAAAAGAAAAAGAAACGCGAAATACGAGTCATGAAAACGTGACGGGAAGCGTGGGCCTTTCCGACCCTGTTTACACTTGGTTTTAAAACGCGTTTTGGGCGACCGGATCACAAGTGGACGGCGAGACACGTCGCCGTTTACACCTGTGTCTGTCATGCGTCTCCAAATGCGTCCTGCTGACCACTTGTGATCAGGTTTCGTTACGCCGAAGAAGGAAGATTTCCTGTTACGTCCTTGTCGGGGACGCATCAGGATGCATTATAGCGTTTACACTACAAAAGCTATGTGGTCAAATGTGTCCCGGACCACCTCAGCGAGTGGTTTGAGGAACCGGTCCACAAAACGTTTTGGTGGTCGTTTACACTTGTGTTTAGCACTGTCCACTTGTGATCCGATCGCAAAAAAATGCGTTGTAAAACCAAGTGTAAACAGGGTCGGAGAGGTAGTGTAAACGGGGTCTCCCTCTCTTGTTGCGCCGTGCGCAGGCAGTCAGTGGGTGTGGCGTGTGGGCCAGGGACGAGGACGCTGCTCGCGGTAGGAGTGGGAGTTCGGTTGCAAAAAACCCAAAAAGTTGTATTGACTTTCTATAGTTAAACGTTGCCGGTCTCGCTGTGAAACTTTCTCTGGATTAGGGCGTTCCTACAGCTTGTAAATATGTAAATAGTTCCCCAGATAGCATCCGGATGTGGGCCACTTCAGGCAATGATGCGGCACTGATGGCCTTCTTCTGGCCCTGACAAAATGGATGTGAGCCTGAAGTGGCCCACATGTATAATAGCAAATATGGCCCAAATATGCCAAACCACATGTGGGCCTTTTTTGGCAAAGATGCAGTGCTCTCGGCAACATGTGGTCTGGATGTGACCCTGAAGTGGCCCGTGTGGTAAATGGTGAATATGGCCCAAATATCACAAAACAAATATGGGCCACCTTTGGCAAATATGTGGCACATGCAGCATTGCTATGGCTTGGTTCTGGCCCAGATCTGGAAAACAGGAGCGGACCGCCCAAGTGCCATCATTCCTCACGGTATGTGGGCTGGATGAAAGTGTTGGGTGTGGGACGGGTCCCACACCCAACACCCAACAACCCCGACAGCAATTTTGCTATCGGGGTTGTCTGATCTTGTAAATATTTAAAAAGTTCATTAGATCTTCTCCCTCCCTTTGTAGATTTTACTTTATATATACAATGTCCCTGCAATGGCGACAGGCGTGGGCACAAGTCCATGAGTACTGGCATGGCATCCAGCGCTTTGCCTGTGCCCCCGTCCATAGGGTTTGTGGTTGTGTCAGGAGAGGCATCCAACGTAAGATTTCATTATGCGGACTGACAAGACCGCCATCGATGCTGTGCCCTCACGGAGTACGATGGAAACTACTGTAACCTACAAAAACATTCACAGGCCGATCGCCAGGGGATCGGCCCCCTTTAGTCGAGCGGTGAGCGATGTCGCCTTGTGGTGCAGTATGCCACAAGGCAACACCCGGATCGAATCCCACAGTGAGCGGAAATATGCCCGGTTGCATTGGTGGTAGTGGTAAGATCCAGAAGTGTGCAGATCCTCATAAGTCTATTCGGAGCGCGGGAATAATGGGGTGTGCTTCCGGGACAGGGTAACTACTGTAAGCTACAAAAAGACTCATTGGCCGATCGCCAGGGGAGTCGGCCCCCTTTTAGTCGAGCAGTTGGCGATGTCACCTGGTGGTGCAGTACACTCCGGATCCATCCCGCAGCGGGCGGGAATACGTTCGGTTACACTATCAAATCCGCTGTGGCGACCCCGGGGAAAGGGGGAACAAGCCGGAAGAAGACACGACGGTCCCTGTAGTGAGCTTGTGATTATGTGGCTAAAGATTTTTCTGTCTCCCTTTCATATGGTTTAAGGCGATCTCCCTCGCTGCAGCCGACACGACCACTAAGCTTTATGCGAATAATGCTGCCATCCACGTGCGAACGAGCGCATGACGTCATCTGGCGACTTTTAGCTACTTTTGGCACTAGTGTACGGGTGGGGGGATGGATGGCGCTAGTGCTAGCTACTTTCATTGCAAAAGAGCTGGCAACGCGAGGTTTGAAACTCTCTTGTCCTTTCTGAAAAGGACTTATATCATGGACTTTTATGGCCCCAGCGGACTGTGCTGAAGCCCAATGAGATAATTTAGCAAAGCGGCAAGTTTCTCAACACTGAGGCGATAAGTGGAGCTTTTGTTTTTACGATTCTAAATGACGCCTGACAACTTTTTAAGGAGGCCCGGTTTCAAAAAAAAAATCAAAAAAAATAGTGAACCTATTCTCCAATGACTACACGTGATAACGAAACAAGGCGACAAAGCCCAGCGAGTGAAAACACAGCCCCGTGTATCCCAGGTTGTAAAGTTCCTCTCATGTCAGCATGTCCGACAAGACACGGAGGGTGATTGAAAACAAGAAGTCCAAATACGGGTCATAATCTTGGAAATTTCATTACAGATCATTTGTTCAATCACACATATGTCAGGAGTGGCTCAGTCAATGCTCGCGGGCTGCCATTTCCATGTCGTGCCAGAAGGTTCTGGCGTGCCAATAACAGTGAGATTACAAGCAATCCCTCAATGACCAATGATTTGCTACCTAATTGTCGACAAACCGCTGCCCTGGAGCGTCTCAGCTGTGTAGCTGTGTCTTTTTTCGTCTCACTATTACTTTTTATTGAGCTTGAAATGGGTCTCAATTTACAGCACATATAAGTTCTGTGGCCGCCAATTACCCAATCAGGGAAACCACAAAGCCATAATTCCAGCGATGATGGCGAGGTCCCCGCTTCACTCATGTACGCATAAGCACAAATCACTGTTTACATATCTGGGAATGAGTTTTGCAGACGAGAGTTAAAGCAAAAGAAGAAGAAAAAAAAAGAGGAGATGTCTTTGAAAAAGTGCTCTGGAGGGTAGAAATTAACCAAAATATGAACACGACCAAGAAGATCGTAAGATGGAGGGTTGAAAAGAGAGAGAAACAAAAAAAAAGCCTAATGACCAGAAGGTGGGAAACGCTTTCCCCTTCATCAACAATAAGGCGCCCTCGAGCAAGGCACCGAACCCCGAACTGCTCCATTGGAAGTGCTCGCAGGCCAACAGCAGAAGGCTATTATTGTACTGGGCAGCTCCCCAGTGCAGAACTGTGTGATTGCAAAGCACTGAAAAAGACCGTGCGTGCCCAGTCGACTTTCCCTGGATGAACGAAAGTTGGCTTTTTTTGGCTATTGTTTTTTTTCTCTTTCTTTTTGTTCTTTTTTAAAACGTCTCTTGCTGACATGTCACGTGGACTTCAGCTCCGCCTGATCCACCCCAAGCGAAGGCTGAAGACAGCGGGGAAACAGTTTCTGTCTAAAGACGGAGTCTCCCAGGCACTCACCCGTCTCTCATGCCCCCCTGGCTCGTCACAGAAGAAAGAGGACTGTTGGCGCCGAGGTCCTCCTCCAAGCCAGCGTACCTGCTGGAGCAGGGCTCCAGAGCCGCGGGGAGGAACTCCGAACTCACTCTCTTATGGACGGTGCTGGTGCCGAAGTTTATGCCTGACAGAGAGCGGAAAATGATGTGTTAAGGCTGTAACACATATACCCCCGAGTCATTATAAATGCTTTCAACACTTGGCTCGGGCTGAGCTTTAAGGGCAGCTGATGACAATACTGCGTTGCGTGTCACCATAGTGCCAAACATTGTGTTAGCAGAGGGGGGAGGGGGGACAAATTATACACATAGAAAGTGTTCACACGCACGCACACACACACACACACACACAGCATAAATACTTCTTAAACCGTAGATAGATAGATAGATAGATAGATAGATAGATAGATAGATAGATAGATAGATAGAGAGAGCGATAGCGAGAGAGATAGATAGATAGGTAGATAGATAGAGGGAGAGAGAGAGGGAGCAAGAGAGATAGATAGATAGACAGAGAGAGCGAGAGGTAGATAGATAGATAGAGAGAGAGAGAGAGAGAGAGAGAGAGAGAGAGAGAGAGAGAGAGAGAGAGAGAGAGAGAGAGAGAGAGAGAGAGAGAGAGAGAGAGAGAGAGAGAGAGGAGCGAGAGAGATAGATAGGTAGATAGACAGAGGGAGAGAGAGAGGGAGCGAGAGAGATAGATAGATAGACAGAGAGAGCGAGAGGTAGATAGATAGAGAGAGAGAGATAGAGAGAGAGAAAGAGAGTGAGAGATAGATAGAGAGAGATAGCTAGAGAGATACACAGATAGAGGGATAGATAGAGAAAGAGAGAGCGATCGATAGATAGGCAGATAGATAGATAGAGAGAGAGCAATAGATAGATAGATAGATAGATAGATAGATAGATAGATAGATAGATAGATAGGCAGAGAGAGAGAGAGAGAGAGAGAGAGAGAGAGCAATAGAGAGATAGATAGATAGGCAGATAGATAGATAGAGAGAGCGATAGATAGCTAGGCAGATAGAGAGAGAGAGAGAGAGAGAGAGAGAGAGAGAGAGAGAGAGAGAGAGAGAGAGAGCAATAGATAGATAGATAGGCAGATAGATAGAGAGATAGAGAGCGATAGATAGATAGGCAGATAGAGAGAGAGAGAGAGAGAGAGAGAGAGAGAGAGAGAGAGAGAGAGATAGGCAGATAGATAGAGAAATAGAGAGAGAGCAAAAGATAGATAGATAGATAGATAGATAGATAGATAGATAGATAGATAGATAGATAGATAGATAGATAGATAGATAGATAGATAGGCAGATAGAGAGAGAGAGAGCAATAGAGATATAGATAGATAGGCAGATAGAGAGATAGAGAGCAATAGATAGGCAGATAGAGAGAGAGCAATAGATAGATAGATAGAGAGAGAGAGAGAGATAGACAGAGAGCTAGATAGATAGATAGATAGATAGATAGATAGATAGATAGATAGATAGATAGATAGATAGATAGATAGATAGATAGATAGATAGATAGATAGGTAGGTAGGTAGGTAGACAGATGATACATACATACATGCATACATTTGAATTAATTCCATTAGACCTCGTGTTCCCTGACTCCAATCCATTATTTTTCTAAAGTGAGAATGTGAAGCGGCCGACAGGTAACATGGGGGAAGAATTGGTGATTGCTAATAAGAGCGCGGCCCTCCAGGGCATTTTCAAAATTAAACACTGACATGCTTGTTTCACCTTGAATAAACATAGCTTGTAGTGTGCTGTTTGAGGCTTTTCCCTCAAAGTCTTCTGGGTAGAACTGCAAGTAGTTTGAAGTAATAGACATGGACAGCTCTCCTGGCCGCGCTCCCTCCCCTCCTCCCTGCCAAGTGAGCCTCAGTGTACCTGACAGTTTCTTGAGCCCGGTTCAGCCATTCAAAGGGGAAGAAAAAGAGCTTGGCTGGAAAAACGGTTTGGAGAGGCTGAAGGACGGGCGGGGAGGGGGCCAACCCGCCCGCGGTCCGTGCCCGGTAATTGGACAAGGTAAACACTGGCATGATGAGCTATCATCGTAGGAATGAGAGAGCGAGGGAGCAAATGAGGGTATGGGAGAAAATGAAAGAGACAGCTTTATGGTTTTTGCAGACCAGGTGTTGGCTGCAGCACCCCCGTCTTTGTTTTTCATTCATTTCCTCGGAGGTGTTGGAGACCCAGAGCAGATTTCCGCGCCGTTCGCTACCGTGCCATCCGCGGGCGTGCACTACCTGCAAAGTGGTCCGGGTCTGGCACAGGGGACATGTTGTCCCCGTGTCCGCTGGGACAGCTCTGCACGGCGGCGGCGATGTGGAGATGCTGCCTCGCCAGGCAATCGCTCAAGGTCTCGGAGTCTGGCATGCAATGTACAGGAACCTGCCGAAACAGAAGAAATAAGGAGACTTCGGTTAACAAGGATATGCGCTGCTCCAGAGTCGTAGCGTTGTTTTTATTTGGATCCCCGATCGCTGCCTGCCTATCTGGCACCTCTTTCTTAGGCCCTCAAGAAGGCAATACTCCATGCAAGAAAAAGAAATAAGATGACAAAACAAATGCAAATAAAACAGTGATGCTCCCGAAAAAGGTGGAGAAAAGATCCAGCGCTAACACCACACACTTAAACGCTCCGATCCACGGGTTAAACTGACACAAAGCTCTACCATGATGCCATTTTCATTCCATCCATCCATCCATTATCCGAGTCGCTAATCCCAGTCGGGGTCGCGGGGGATGCTGCAGCCTATCCCAGCAGTCACTGGGCGGCAGGCTGGGACAACTTAGTACGGCCGAGTCACCTGACCTGCGTGTCTTTGGACCGTGGGAGGAAACCGGAGCTCCCGGAGGAAACCCACGCGGACACGGGGAGAACATGCAAACTCCGCACAGAGGACGACCCCGGACGACCCCCAAGGTTTGGACTACCCCGGGGCTCGAACCCAGGACCTTCTCGCTGTGGGGCGACCGCGCTAACCGCTTCATGTCTCATTAATGAATTGCGTACTTTTTGCTATCCCAGCGGATATCACTGACTAATTATCAGCTGCAGTGAAACATGACCTCCCCCAAAGTGGATACGGGGATATGATATCCATCATACGTTGTGTACTTGTGTGCATGAGGAGGAGTGTAATTACATTAAAGCTGTTTGTTTTGTTGTCTTCCAACAAAACACATTTTGCTGCTGGGCAACGGGCCCCCGTGACACATTTTGAAATGATTCAGTGATTCTCTTTCATTTGCTTAGATCAGTCGAAGATGCAGGGACTCAAGGAAGCGCTGCCTGAACCACATGCCCCCCCCCCTCCCCCACCCCGCTCTGCTTTCTCTTTGCGATTCAGCTTCACGGGGTACGAGATCCAGAAACCTTGTTAGGCAAGAGAATCTGAAAACCTTCTAACAAAGTTAAGGCCACAGAAACTCGCTTCGTTATCCGGCGTCAGCGGAGCATCCCCAGGAGTTTCCAAAGCAAGTCGCCGACAGCTCCGGCACCCCGAGGAAACCAAGGCGAAGGGCATCTCGAAGTACCGCAACAAAAGACACGGGGGTGTGGGGGGGGGCAACCGGCGGAGCGTTTCACCACAACAACGTGTGTGAAGATGAGACCTCCGATGGCTGCGACACATCACTTCTGCGGCTACGCAACGCCGTAAAGGCTTGAATTTATGATGTGCTCGTTTGATATTTCAGAGTCCCATCCAGCCTCGCGGAGACGACTCCGCCGTCCAAGGCGTGTTGGCCGTGTCGCAGCTTCACAGCACACGTGGTTCTGTTCAAATCAAACAAGGCATGGGAATACACGCAGCGCTCCCATGTCACTTGAGGCCAGCGCAACACAAACAAGCCCCAGATAAGGCCGAACAATAGGCCCCCTATTCCTCGCTTCTTTGGGGAGATGTGTGTAATACACTTTTGTATTGTTGTATTTCATTCTACTGAAACATAAACACACTCGCGTAACCTTTCCCTCTCTTTACAACCTTCCCTGCCCGCTTTTGCTCCCCCTCCCACACCACCCCCCCCCCTTATCATGCACCCCGGTCTGATAAGTGTTGTTCAATACTGCTCTTGCCCTCCCCTTGTGAAGCCCAACACACACACACACACACACACACACACGTCTCCCTATACTTGTGGGGACCCCTCATTGACCATACCTAGCCCTTCACCCTAACCTTAACCATCAGAACTACATGCCTAACCTTAACCCTTACCCTAACCTTAACCCTAACCTTAACCATCAGAACTACATGCCTAACCTTAACCCTTACCCTAACCTTAACCCTAACCCTAACCTTAACCTAATCCTAATTCTAACCTTAACCCTTAACCCAAGTCCTAACCCAAAAATAGACCCTTTTCCTCATGGGGACCCATAAAAATGTCCCCATAAGGCAGGTGGTTTCAGGTTTTTCTATCCTAATGGGGACCAAATGTCCCCATTAGGATAGAAAAACCTGGTACACACACACTCTCTCTCTCTCCTCTCTCTCTCCTCTCTCTCTCTCTCTCTCTCTCTCCTCTCTCTCTCTCTCTCATCTCCTCTCTCCTCTCTCACTCTCCTCTCTCTCTCTCTCTCTCTCCTTGCCTTTTACCCTACAAAAGTCACTTTCTACCTCTCTTTGCACCTTCTCTCTCTCTCTCTCTCTCTCTCTCTCTCTCCCTCTCTCTCTCTCTCTCCTCTCTCTTCCTCTCCTCTCCCCCCCCCCCCCCCCCCCTCTCTCTCTCTCTCTCTCTCTCTCGGACTAATACACCACTACCCCTGAGTATTTTCTCTTCAAGAAATACTTTACCTCCATCCCCGGGGATCGCCTCCCTCTTCCCTATACCTTCCTGCTCCACATGCTCTAAATAATCGCCCGTCTCAGATGAAAAACAAAAAAAGAAACGACCCCCCCCCTCCCCACTTTCTACCCGACTCCTCCACCCCTGCCATAATTCTGACAACCGTCCTCCCTAACTACAGGGTTTCACGCCACGTTTCTGTTCAAAGGCATTAAAGCGTCATCGAGCAGCTGCACTCGTTTTTAGTCCCCCCGTCGGTAAGTAAGTGTGTCGTGTAAATGGCTGAAGTGTGGAAAAACAAAGAAGGTGTGGATGTGGTCGGTACCTTGGTCTCTCTCTCCTGGAGGCCCTTGGCTGAGTGGGCTTTGACGTGTGTTTGCGCAGGGAGCTGGGGTCCGTGTAGCGCTTGGTGCATCCTGCGATCTGACACGCGTACGGCTTCTGCGACCCAAAACAGCCACAGGTTAGAGAGAAGCACCCGCCAGGACAGGTGGAGAGACAGACAGACTTTCACGTGAAGAGTCACCGTTTGTAAAACGAGGAAGCCATCATTTTTCACTTTTTGTTATTTTTCCCCCCTTTTTCTCCCCAACTGTACTCGGCCAATCGCCCCCGCTCTTCCGAGCCGTCCCCGGTCGCTGCTCCGCCTCCTCCGCCGACCCGGGGAGGGCTGCAGACTACCACATGCCTCCTCCCATACATGTGGAGTCGCCAGCCGCTTCTTTTCACCTGACAGTGAGGAGTTTCACCAGGGGGGACATAGTGTGGGGGAGGATCACGCTATTCCCCCAGTTCCCCCTCCTCCCTGAACAGGCGCCCCGACCGACCAGAGGAGGCGCTAGTTCCGCGACCAGGACACATACCCACATCTGGCTTCCCACCCACAGACAACAGACAAGGTCAATTGTGTCTGTAGGGATGCCCGACCAAGCTGGAGGTAACACGGGGATTCGAACTGGCGATCCCCGTGTTGGTAGGCAACGGAATAGACCGCCACGCCACCCGGACGCCAGGAAGCCATCATTTGACGCTGGAGTGACAGATGGCAAAATATCAGAATAAGTATCGAAACGAGCTCTCTGGCTGTACATCACGAGGTCCTAATGGGTTTCACCACCTGGCGACATGAGATGAACCGTCGACAAATAATACAGAGACGGGTTTATTTACAAGCAGATGTGTGACAGGTGTAATACTGTATACAGTAGCCTTGTGAACATGGGACGCAAATATATAAGGTAAATATTTTAGCTGCGACCGCTTGAGATGACAACTCCACTAACAGAAGAGGGAAGAGCGTCCAGATGCTGTAAACATTTTATGTAACAGGGTCCCTGACTGAGTCTGGCATACAGTACCTCTCATCTGTCAGCTTGAAGGGGAAAGGGAGAAAAAAACAACAGTTTAGAGTCATAGTTGGATTTTCACGTTAATCAGTGTGACTAACATATACTACTAAATCAAACATCGCGGTAACTTATTTGCAAATGAAATATGAATGCAATATGCACTAATGACGAGCTGCTTACTATAAATGATTCCTGTGTAGTTACTTGACCTCATATTGCAAAACGTTGCGAAACAAAAACAAAAAAAAAAACCCCAGCAAGCACCAGGAAAATAAAGCAAAATAACTCCCCACCCCCCAGACACAAACAGACACACACACACACACACACACTAAAGAGGTTGGTTGCATTTCCACCTTTGTTTCTGTGGTTAAACTGGATTCGTCCTTGCAAACGTCTGTCGTCGTCGAGACAATCTCCAGTTCTCAAAGCAACTAAGGTCCAACTCCTGAGCCCTGCAGGCCCGCTCCACCTCCACACTGTTATGTCTGCTTAACCCTTGTGTTCTGTGTTTGGGTCAAACTGACCCGCTTCAAATCACAGCTACTAACCATAAACGGTGTATTAGTAATAAGTGAGATAAGGATAAGACATATTGGGTATTTTAGATAAATATTAATATTGTATCGCTATAAAATCCAAATGGTGGCTTGGGTCAGTATGACCGGTGAACAATACATCCATTGCTGATTAGTGAACAGAACATGGGGATTAAGCGGTGGGGAATGCACTCTGTGCATAACTGTAGTCCACTGACTTCCGGTTTCTACTGCAGCGGTCATAGCAGTTTCCTGTTTGTTGGCACGCGCTATTGACACATTTTCGCGACGCCTGCAAGCTTTACCATGGATTTACCACGACACTTCTGCACAGAATCGTCGACCAACTTTCACCCGCACCTACCAGCAAACGGGTGAAAAGTTTCAAATGATTGCGGACGTAACTTGATGAGGATAGTCGTCCTCATAAGTGTGGACGAAACTTGATATGTACAACTTGAGAAACTTTTCACCCGTTTGCTGGTAGGTGCGGGTGAAAGTTGGTCGACAATTCTGTGCATGTCGTTGACATTTACCCATGGTAAATCTCGCCATCGTCAGTAGCACACGCCAACAAACAGGAAACCGTTACGATGACTGCTGCAGTAGAAACCGGAAGTCAGTGGACTACGTTTCTGCAGAGCGGATTTACTAGTGTAACCAGCATACGCGTGACGTATGCCTTTAACAGCGTTGGTTGTAAATGGGTAGAGGCTAGTTCCCGTCGATGCAGAGAACGGAAATGGAGTAGAGAACGGTCAACTGAGCATGCGCGAAATGCCTCTACCATGCCTCCACACGCCCCGCGTAGCATCCAGGCGCTAGGATTCTAGGAAGACCCGCCCCTACTCTGCGTCTGATTAGCTAACTTTAACCCTAACCCCGCCCTAACCCTAACCTACCCAAACAACGGAGGCAACGAGTACTTGCGCATGCTCAGTTGACCGTTCTCTGCATCGATGGGAAATAGACTCTACCGTTGTAAATGGCTGAGCCGTACGGTTTACGGCATTGTTGTAAAAAAAAAAAGGTGTTGGAAGAATAAAGCTTATTAAAACCCGGCTCAGGTCTGGCCGTTTTCTAAACAGAATATTTAGCGAACGAGGTTGTGTGACTTCTTTTTACCACCGCCCCCTCCTTTCCTACCTGTTCCCGGTGATCCTGCAGTTCCCTGGGATAACGGCGTTTGAGGACTTCCTCTTAGCTTTGGGACGTGACGACCTGCAGGAGGCTCGGAAGTGCAAGCTGCTAAGGCACTGCCTCGGACAGGAAGGGCAACGGATTTCCTTCCGCTACTGTGAACTGCTAAAGACTCGCTAGCCAGGCGGTCGGTACTGCTTAGGGTCGGTACCGCTAAAGACTCGCTAGCCAGGCGGTCCGGTACTGCTAAAGACTCGCTGGCCAGGGGTCGGTACCGCTAAAGACTCGCTGACCAGGCGGTCGGTACTGCTAAAGACTCGCTGGCTAGGGGGTCGGTACCGCTAAAGACTCGCTAGCCAGGCGGTCGGTACTGCTAAAGACGCGCTGGCTAGGGGGTCGGTACCAGCTAAAGACTCGCTGGCCAAGGCGGTCGGTACTGCTAAAGAACTCGCTGGTCTAGGGGGTCGGTACCGCTAAAGACTCGCTAGCCAGGCGGTCGGTAACTGCTAAGACTCGCTGGCCAGGGGGTCCGGTACCGCTAAAGACTCGCTGGCTAGGGGGTCGGTACCGCTAAAGACTCGCTGGCCAGGGGGTCGGTACCGCTAAAGACTCGCTGGCCAGGGGTAGGTACCGCTAAAGACTCGCTAGCCAGGCGGTCGGTACCGCTAAAGACTCGCTGGCCAGGCGGTCGGTACCCGCTAAAGACCTCGCTAGCCAGGGGGTCGGTACCGCTAAAGACTCGCTAGCCAGGCGGTCGGTACCGCTAAAGACTCGCTAGCCAGGCGGTCGCTACCGCTAAAGACTCGCTGACCAGGGGGTCGGTACCGCTAAAGACTCGCTAGCCAGGCGGTCGGTACTGCTAAAGACTCGCTGACCCAGGCGGTCGGTACCGCTAAAGACCTCGCTAGCCAGGGGGTCGGCCCCTCTGGTCGAGCGGTTAGGCGATGTCGCCCCGTGGTGCAGCATACGAATCCCGCAGCGGGCGGAAATATGCTCGGTTACGTCGGTGGCAGCGGTTTGGCGACGGACGTGGGCGTTAAGTCCATGGAATAGGGTTAGCGGTTGTGTCAGGAGGGGCATCCGACGTAAAATTTGGCCAAATCATTACGCGGTCTGACAAAATCATACCGGATCGGTCGACGCTCACTACCAGATCGGTTGAGTCCTGGTTAACAACAACTGCCATTGGTGCTGCGCTCTCACGGGGTACCGATGGAAACTATACAATCCGCCGTGGTGACCCAGAGACTCCGGGAGCAAGCCGAAAGAAGAAGAAGAAAGAAGACAATGGTGGCGGCGGCGGGATCCGGAAGGTTGAACACAGAGATGAAACGCCACCGGCGTCAAGGGAATACCGAGCTCCTCCTTAAACGCTAACCCCGAAACGAAGTGTCCGGAAGCGTGAAGAGCCTCGCAAGTCTCTTCGGAGCGCGGGAATAAAGAAGCGCGCTTCCGGGAGAGGGGTGACTACTGTAAACTATTCAAAACACTGGCTGGCCCCTTTGGTGGAGTGGTTAGCGACGTCGCCTCATGGTGCAATAACAACCGTGGTTCGAATCCCACAGCAGGCGGAAATATGCCCCGGCGGAAATACACTCTTACGGGCACGGACGCGCCGCCACTGCTGGCTAAAGGGGCGTTTTTCCAGCTCAGGAAAGAGTCAGAGAGCTCAGAAGTCCGGTGAGTCATGTTTGTGTCAGCACTTACCGCGAGTTATCTAAATATTCTGTTTAGAAAACGGCCAGACCTTTACACTGCCAACACTTTTTACGACACCCGCCGTAAACCGTACGTCTCAGCCATGTACAAGCGACGCTCTTAAAGGCACAGTAACACATAATATGCTGGTGCGCCAGTAAATTCCCGCTGTTAAGCAGACACAACACTTCATAACCCGACAGAGCAGCGAGCGCTGTACTGCAGATGAGAACGTGTCCTCCCTTCCATGACAAACAACACGTAATGTTTGACCAAGTGGTGTGACTTTAAGCTTCGCGACTTGGGAAAACTTGTTTTATTCCACCAAATAATGTGATGCCCTCAGGTCCTAAACTGACCCCTTGATGCTATGTTATAAAAGAAGGCACAGTCTATCTTGAGATGAACATTACCCAAAGATAGCTTGGGTAATGTTTGAATCTGCAGCTCTCTTCTGTGTATATATATATGTGTGTGTGTGTATGTATGTATATATATATGTAAACTACTAATAAGACACGTTAGTCCCTAGCTAACGGATCTGACCCTTTAGCCAAGCGGTTAGTGATGTCGCCTTGTGGTGCAATACACCTCGTATCGAATCCCGCACCGGGCAAGAAAATAACCGGTTACATATTGTAACGTGCATGGATAAGAGGACACGCTGGCCCGCGGGTCTGACGCTTTAGTCGAGCGGTTAGCGATGCCTCCTGCGGTGCGAGCGATACGGGTTTCACTTCCCGGCCGCGGCAGTTCTTGTGGTTGCGTTGTCCCCCCGAATTCGCTACAATATATATATATCCCAATTGTACTTGGCCAATTACTCCACTGATCCGAGCCGTCCGGTCGCTGCTCCACCCCCCTCTGCCTATCCGGGGAGGGCTGCAGACTACCACATGCCTCCTCCGATACACGTGGAGTCGCCAACTGCTTCTTTTCACCTGACATTGAGGAGTTTCGCCGGAGGTAACACGGGATTCGAACCGCTGATCCCCATGTGGTAGGCAACGGAATAGACCGCTACGCTACCCGGACGCTCCCTGTGTGTATATCTTTGACAAAATATGGCCAATATCGTTCTCTAATGCATTCTCTGCACCACTGCACTTTACCTCTTATTTCGCCTGTATAAGCCAGTCCTTGTGTATATATCTGAAGATTGTTGTGTTGTCGTGTTGTTATTCTATGTCAAGTACACCGAGAGAGCCACGAAACTGGAGTCAAATTCCATGTACGGTGCAAAACCTACGTGGCCAATAAACCCGATTCTGATTCTGGTTCTGTTTCTGAAAGACCACCAGAAAGAAACCCGTTCATTTCTGCCCTCTCCCACGCATCCCGCTAAACCTTCACCGCAAAGACAAAACACGCTCAAATTGTTGTGTTGAAAGTGAAATTAATACATTTGCAGTACTCCCCTCGCTCTCCAGTTGCCTTACAGCTGGGGCTTTAAATGTGTGGCCTACATATGTGTTAACATGCCATCTGGGATCTCGAAATAATGACAAGAAAAGTGATGAAATACATAAATCTGCAGAGCCTTACCATAACTTTCTGTTTGATCGTGGAATTTAAGATGCTTGGCCAACGCTTATTAGCGAATGTGCAAACCAAACCACGGGGAGGGGGGCCTGCGCCGTTCCCTCGGACGCCAGGTGAGGGCTTCATCTGAGCCTCGCCTATCAAAGTGCGGTTGGAGGTATGCACCGCTGTACCCCCCCCCCCCCACTTACTCGTCAGCGGAATGGAGACGATGACAGAAAAACAACTGGTTTCTGAGTAAATCTACCACACTACAGCATGTTGTGGCACAGCCGCAGTACCAGGCCGCTGTGCTGAAGGGAAGGGGGGGGGGGGACGGCCAGCTGTTAAAAGGGGGATTTTGTGAAACCTGCATGCAAGTCGAGTGCGCGTGCGTGTGCATGTGCACAGATTGCAGCGCAGGCGGGTGGCGCACAATCACACGTCATGAGTATGCAGAGGTCCACTCTAAACAAACCTTGCAGCGGGTGAGCTCACTAATCATTTCCCTTCTCGCTGGCTCATAATGTGCTGATCAGTGGGATCAGATGGGGTAGCGTTTTGACCGAGACGAAACTCGCATACACGTGGCCTCTCAACGGCACATGGGTCCGAAACCACTTTGATAAGTTCTGCATGAAGGGGGTGGGTGGGGGTGGGTGGGGGGGGGGGATAGATGCCGGGTGGTAGTTTTTCACTAACCGTGTCTTAGGTGGGTCCGTTGGTGCTTGCTCGGTCGCTGGAGTTGCTGAAGGCTTTGAGACAGCCGGGGGGTGCTGGCATATGTATGGCTTCTCTCGCGTGTGGCTCCTCAGGTGAATCTTGAGGTTCTCCAGACGCGAGAAGGCTTGGAACAGCCTTCAAACTACCGAGGAAACAGAGACGGTTTCATTTCAAGGTGAGACATTCGTCCATTTGACAGTGGCGTTCATGCGATGACTGCTAGCACAACCCAAACCCCCCCCCCCCAGTTGTATACCGGCCAATTACCCCACTCTTCCAAGCCTCCCGGTCGCTGCTCCACCCCCTCTGCTGATCCGGGGAGGGCTGCAGACTACCACATGCCTCCTCC
The DNA here is from genome assembly GCF_029633865.1 of Lampris incognitus. Taxonomy (NCBI): domain Eukaryota; kingdom Metazoa; phylum Chordata; class Actinopteri; order Lampriformes; family Lampridae; genus Lampris; species Lampris incognitus. The sequence goes on from NW_026611345.1 coordinate 24,414, forward strand.
TATACACGTGGAGTCACCAGCCGCTTCTTTTCACCTGACAGTGAGGAGTTTCACCAGGGGGACGTAGCACGTGGGAGGATCACGCTACCCCCCCCCCCGAACAGGCACCCCGACTGACCAGAGGGAGGCGCTACTGCAGCAACCAGGACACGTACTCGGCTTCCCACCCGCAGACACGGCCAATTGTGTCTATAGGAACGCCCAACCAAGCCGGAGGCAACACGGGGATTCGAACCGATGGTCCCGTGTTGGTAGGCAACGGAATAGACCGCCACCCGGACACCCCTCCACCCGGACACCCTCCACCTGGATGCCCCTACAAACTTAGAAGACATTACGGTACTTTGTAAAGAACTGCGGGTAAGGCAAGTCAATGTCAGAAATTAATCTTCCTGTTTTGGAAATACTCAATGACAAACATCATACAGAGATGTCCCCTACACTGCTAGTTCATTCAGCCTGACTCTTTACTGTAGGCCGACTGTTTACTGTACACTGACTGTTTACTGTAGTCTGACTCTTTACTGTAGGCTGACTGTTTACCTGTAGGCTGACTGTTTACTGACTGTTTACTGTAGGCTGACTGTTTACTGACTGTTTACTGTAGCCTGACTCTTTACTGTAGGCTGACTGTTTACTGACTGTTTACTTAGGCTGACTGTTTACTGACTGTTTACTGTAGCCTGACTGTTTACTGTAGCCTGACTGTTTACTGTAGGCTGACTCTTTACTGTACACTGACTGTTTACTGACTGTTTACTGTAGCCTGACTCTTTACTGTAGGCTGACTCTTACTGTAGGCTGACTGTTTGCTGTAGTCTGACTGTTTACTGTAGCCTGACTCTTTACTGTAGCCTGACTGTTTACTGTAGCCTGACTCTTTACTGTAGGCTGACTGTTTGCTGTAGCCTGACTGTTTACTGTAGGCTGACTGTTTACTGTAGCCTGACTCTTTACTGTAGGCTGACTCTTTACTGTAGGCTGACTGTTTGCTGTAGTCTGACTGTTTACTGTAGCCTGACTCTTTACTGTAGCCTGACTCTTTACTGTAGGCTGACTCTTTACTGTAGGCTGACTGTTTGCTGTAGGCTGACTGTTTACTGACTGTTTACTGTAGTCTGACTGTTTACTGTAGCCTGACTCTTTACTGTAGGCTGACTGTTTGCTGTAGCCTGACTGTTTACTGTAGGCTGACTGTTTACTGTAGGCTGACTGTTTGCTGTAGCCTGACTGTTTACTGTAGCCTGACTCTTTACTGTAGGCTGACTCTTTACTGTAGCCTGACTGTTTACTGTAGCCTGACTCTTTACTGTAGCCTGACTCTTTACTGTAGGCTGACTCTTTACTGTAGCCTGACTCTTTACTGTAGGCTGACTCTTTACTGTAGCTGACTCTTACTGTAGGCTGACTCTTTACTGTAGCCTGACTCTTTACTGTAGGCTGACTCTTTACTGTAGCCTGACTCTTTACTGTAGCCTGACTCTTTACTGTAGGCTGACTGTTTGCTGTAGCCTGACTGTTTACTGTAGCCTGACTCTTTACTGTAGGCTGACTCTTTACTGTAGCCTGACTGTTGACTGTAGCCTGACTCTTTACTGTAGCTGACTCTTTCTGTGTAGGCTGACTGTTTGCTGTAGCCTGACTGTTTTACTGTAGCCTGACTCTTTACTGTAGGCTGACTCTTTACTGTAGCCTGACTGTTTACTGTAGCCTGACTGTTTACTGTAGCCTGACTCTTTACTGTAGCCTGACTCTTTACTGTAGGCTGACTCTTTACTGTAGGCTGACTCTTTACTGTAGCCTGACTCTTTACTGTAGCCTGACTGTTTACTGTAAAGTACACACATGCACATGAACTTACTGTACATGCACATAGGCACAAATGGACTCGCGTGCATACAATTATACAGTGCAAATAAACATAAACACACGCCCACCCACTCTTGCTTGCAAACATGCAGCCACTTAGATACACAAACGCATGTAAGCACACAGATTTCCAGCCCAAATAGTGACAGTTAGACACACACAAAGCATATATCACACACGCACGCACACGCACGGAGCACGTTAAGTGTATGATCTAAGAAGCTGTTGTAGGTGCTGCTTAAAGTGTTTCTCTTGGACGTGAGCCAGCCAAGGAGCAAACGCTGCGCGCGGCAGGTACCCGGTGTGATGCGCCACAGGCAGGGCTACTATAGCGCGCAAGCTGTATGCGGCACGACGGGTTTATAGTGCAGATGTGCTACAGAAATACGAGGCCTGTTGCAGGAAACGCCTATAAAGTGAGTTACGGCGCAAAGAAATTACTGACACATTTGGGTTGGATTCGTCGTAAAACGTCTTGACAAAGGCAAATTGAAGGACATCCCAGAACCGGCGAGCCAGGGTGGTGAGATGAACACCGTTTGACAGACTGGATCCTACACGTCCCTATCTCATCAGACGCGGAGCAGAGGGCAGGGAAACACTTCCGAAAGGCTGCCAGCGCATCACACGGCAGAGATACACCCTTTATAAAGTATCCATCCATCCATCATCCCGACCGCTTATCCTGCTCTCGGGGATGCGGGAGCCTATCCCAGCAGCAGCAGCAGGTGGGGAGACACCCTGGACAGGGCGCCAGGCCATCACAGGGCCCACACACACTCATAGGGCCGAGTCACCTGACCTACATGCCTTTGGACTGTGGGAGCCCCCGGAGGAAATCCACGCAGACACGGGAGAACATGCGAACTTCACACAGAGGACGACCCGGGACGACCCCGACCCCCAAAGGTTGGGCTACCCCGGGGCTCGAACCCAGGACCTTCCTGCTGTGAGGCGACCGCGCTAACCACTGCGCCACCCCTTTATATAATTTCCCCCCCCCCAAAATTTCCCCCTTTTTCTCCGCAGTTGTACTTGGCCAATTACCCCCCCCCCTCTGCCGATCCGGGGAGGGCTGCAGACTACCTGGAGTCGCCAACCACTTCTTTTCACCGGACAGTGAGGAGTTTCGCCAGAGCGACATAGCGCGTGGGAGGATCACGCTCCCCCTCCCCCGAACAGGCGCCCCAACCTACCAGAGGAGGCGCTAGTGCAGCGCTCAGGACACATACCCACATCCGGCTCCCCAACCGCAGACTGTGTCTGTAGGGACGCCCGACCAAGCCGGAGGTAACACGGGGATTCGAACCGGCGTCGCCCGTGTTGGTGTGCAACGGAATAGACCGCTACGCCACCCGGACGCCCCTCTTCCTCTCCATGTGATCTGGGACTTTACTCTAACGCTGCAGGCTTTGACCACAACAGATCTGATCTTTTCACGCTAGTCCACAGGGGAACCGGTGACCGTGTTGACCGCCTATCTCGCTGTTGTGCTCGGCCCAGCTAGCGGACCCAATAAATGCCGCTCGGCTCATTTAGTTAACGAACTTTGCGGTGACGTGGCAGCATCGCAGCGATTAACCTGACGTCACAAGCAGGCCCGCAGTATAACACGTTGGGTGTGATCAGAAGGAAAGATCCGACCGTTCTCATTTCTCAGTCGGCACGTCCATTTTTCTAAGTCACCGGAACCCTTTTTTCTTCTCCCGCCCTCTCTCACGTCGTCTCTCTCTCCCTCACCCGTTCAGGCTCCCCCTACCGGCTGGGGGTTAGATTGCTACATGTAAAATTTAAGTCTCCGACTATTCATTCGGTCAATAGAACAAGCTGTATCCGCCCAATGAAACCTGGGCTACCCTGTGCTTAGCTGTCCTTACAAATTATATCTCTTACAGCAGGAAGCAGACCCGATTACACACTCATACGCTGGAATGATTCAGCAACGTCCACATCTGTAAACACACACACACACACACACACACACACACACACACACACACACACACTTGTTTGTATGGGGATGAGGTAATTATGTATATCTGTATTGAGTACATTTGTCATATAATGACGCTGTGAAAGCGCGCGCGCACGCGCGCACGCACGCACGCACGCACACACACTTATGGACAACCGATACACGCCGTAGTATTTTAAGAAATGCAAAAAAAAAAAAATCCCCTAATTTATTTTTTTAAAATCTTAAAACGTGCACCTTTGTGAACCCGGCATGTCCACGGGCTCGCATTTACAGTACGCGAGCTGCCCCCTGGTGCATTATGGGAAGGGAAGGTCTGAGACGTACACGTGCGTTCAATCTCGCTTATTACAACTCGCCCCGTGGCGACTGCAGTTAAAAGGCTGTAAAAAAAAAAACGCGATACAAACAAAACTATATGCGCCCGATTAGACGTGGCCGGTAAGGAGAACCACGTTGCCGGCGTCCTGTGCAGGAATCAAACGCAGCTCCGGCTCCGCTCTTAGATGTCATGGTTTATGTACTTTAGTTTCTTGGCATGCCAGCGGAGTGTGTGTTATTCTCAGGAAGCTCCTGTACGCTGCATTCAAAAAAAACAAAGCTTTTCATACCAGAGAATCTTCTGTCCTCCCCCCCCCCACCACCACCCCCCCAGCCCCCACATACCACAGGGCTGAAGTAAGTATTCTTTCAAGACATCGTGAATTAAGAAGACAAACAAAAACCCGAAGCGGTCTTGGTGCTGATAGTGTATCTGTGAAATGTGTGTAAGTCAGATGCAGATCTTGCGGGCTTCAGATGCAGTGCCGTACGCAGAAAGCAGATGGCCATTTATCAAAGCGTTCTGAGTAACCCGCTGCAAACATGCATTAGCGCGGGAAGGGCTGGGGGGGGCTGCATCTCCCCCTAGTGGTGGATAAATCCCCCCCCCCCTTTAGTGGCAGGTGGCTGTGTAAAATCTTAGACCCAACAGTATTCCCCAACTTTTCCTAACGTACAAGGGCAAAAAAAGAAATAAATACATAAATAAAACATACCTCTATTGTAAAGAGTGGGCGGGGCTGCGTGGAATGTACACTTGAAATAATAAAGTGGGTAAACGCTCCATTCCAAATCTGCTATACACGCCCCTTACAAACAAAACAATGACGTCATACCGTAGCGACCGTGGGGGGGGGGCGGGGTTGTCGCTCTGACTGTCGGCGGCTCTGCGCTGGGGGGTTGCGCAATGGCTGACGGGACCGCTAATGTTAGATTTAAAATCGGGTTTTAATGATGTGGTGTTCCTGTTGTGGTTATTCTTGTGTTGTTGTTTCGGGGGTTCGACTCAGACTAATTGGCCCCGTGGTGGCCTGGCGGTCTGTCCAGGGAGTCTCCCCGCCCGCCGCCCAATGGCTGCTGGGATAGGCTGAGAGCAGGATCAGCGGTTTGGATAACGGATGGATGGATGGACTCAGACTAAGTAGGAGACCGTGTACTGACTAACTGACCGTAGGACCGTGACTGGGACTGATGTCGCCACTTGGGACATGGGGGGGGGGGGACTTGTTACGTCGTTGTCAGAGTTGCGATAAAAAGAGGTCTCTGCCTCTCGACTCATCCTTCCACGCCGGCTCGCCACAACACTGTAGCGAATTCGGGGGACGACGCAGCCACAGGAACTGCCGCGGCCGGGAAGCGAACCCGTATCGCCCGCACCGCAGGAGACATCGCTAACCGCTAGACTAAAGGATCAGACCCACCGGCCAGCGGCCAGCGTGTCTACTTATCCATGCACGTTACACTACTTTTCGTGTGAGCTGGCAGCCCCGCTACTTAAAACATCTTCGGGCGTCCGGGTGGCGTGGCGATCTATTCCGTTGTCTACCAACAACGGGGGATCACAGGTTCGAATCCCCGTGTTACCTCCGGCCGTGTCGGGCGGACCTACTAGCGCAATTGGCCGTGTCTGCGGGTGGGAAGCCGGACGTGGGTGTCAGGGCTGTGTATTGGTGAGATACGATGTGTCTCACGATACCGGGGTTACGAGTCAAGATATCGCGATACTGCAAGAAAGGCGATATATTGCGGTTTCATGGGCCTTTGTTCTTTGGGCTCGTGCTACTTCCTGTCTCAGTTTGCATTGTTGCGTCGGAGTGGAAGAGTCAAATGGCTGAAGATAGATGACAACACCTTTACATGTAAACAATTAAAAACCGATGTAACGATGTTGAGAATCGATACAGCATCACAAAAGATAACATCGCGATACTCGAGTGTACCGATAGTTTCTTACACTGCTAGTGGGTATGTGTTCTTGTCGCTGCACTAGCGCCTCCTCTGGTCGGTGGGGAGGGGGGGCGCCTGTTCAGGGGGGGGGGATAACGTGATCCTCACACGCGCCACGTCCCCCTGGCGAAACTCCTCACTGTCAGGTGAAAAGAAGCGGCTGGCGACTCCACGTGTATGGGAGGAGGCATGCGGTAGTCTGCAGCCCTCCCCGGATGGGCAGAGGGGGCGGAGCAGCGACCGGGACGGCTCGGGAGAGCGGGGTGATTGGCCGGGTACAATTGGGGAGAAAAAGGGGAATAATAGTACAGCCGGAATAATACCTGTCGAATCTGAGGCCTGACGTCACGAGCCGGCAAATGAGCATGAAATCATGAGCGAACACTGAGCATATTCATAAGGAATACCCACTTTCCACTGCCGCGGCAGGGATGACTTAATTGTCATGCGCTGGTCCGGGCGGGTTCTGAGAATGAACCGACTTCTTCCACACCGGGATTTTACGCACGTCTTTCGGGCGTGACTAATGAGTCTTTTCTGCGGCGCCGCTTTTTGGGGGCTGTTTGTTTAATCGTACTAACGTGTTACCGGGTGCAGCGCCACGACATATTTATAAACTGGAGGCGGGGGGGGGTCATGGCAGTGTGACCTAATCCGTCTCCGGGGGGGCCAACGTGGCCCGCAGTGGAAAGGGTCTGGATGAGCTGCTGACAGCGGGGGCATCGCCGGGGGACTCGCACGCGGACTAACTCATTCGTTGTCACGCGCAGACAGACGCATTCAGCACGAGCTCATCGCGGCACAGGCGCGTCTCGCCGCTTTGTGAACCCGTGGCAGTGTATGGATGGGGTATGACGCGGCGCTGGGGCCCACACGGTGGCGCTGTGGGATGTCAAGGAATGAAAAGACCTAGTCTTGGTTTTGTCATGGATGAAATTAGCCCCGGTCAATTCTTGACCTCGGCTCTGAAAACAAAACCGCTTTCAAAAAAATGTCCTGCCTCCCCCCCCCCCCAACCTGTCTGTCTGTAGCGTACCGGTACATTGCCTACCAACATGGGGATCGCCGGTTCGAATCCCCGTGTTACCTCCGGCTTGGTCGGGCGGCCCTACAGACACAATTGGCCGTGTCTGCGGGTGGGAAGCCGGATGTGGGTGTGTGTCCTGGTGGCTGCACTAGCGCCTCCTCCGGTCGGTCGGGGCGCCTGTGGGAGAGGGGAACTGAGGGGAATAGCCTGATCCTCCCACGCGCTACGTCCCCCTGGTGAAACTCCTCACTGTCAGGTGAAAAGAAGCGGCTGGCGACCCCACATGTATGGGAGGAGGCGTGCGGTAGTCTGCAGCCCTCCCCGGATCGGCAGAGGGGGCGCAGCAGCGACCGGGACGGCTCGGGAGAGTGGGGTAATTGGCCAAGTGCAATTGGGGAGAAAAAAGGAGGAGGAGGGGGGGGGGGGACGACGAACGAGTTGTTCAGAAAGTTGTTTTTGGTTTTGTTGTGTTTGGGAACAACATGTGCAAAAAGTAGTTTCTGAACAAACGTTGCTCGCCGTGCTGGACAAGAATCAACTGGTTCTGGTCTTTGCCCGTTTTCCTCATCCCGGTTGTTTTTTCTGTTACGCGTCTTTGGGTTTGACAAATTCAGTAAATACATTCCACGTGTCACTGTCATCATCATTATTATTATCATTATTACTAAATAACTTGGCCCCCGTGGTGGCCTGGCAGCCTGTCCAGGGTGTCTCCCCGCCCGCCCGCCCGCCCGCCGCCCAGTGGCTGCCGGGACAGGCTCCAGCGACCCCGCGACCCCGAGAGCGGGATAAGCGGTTTGGATAACGGATGGGTGGACTAAATAACTTGCAGAACTTATTGTGCCAAACACAGGGTCTTGACAGGACCTCCCGAGTACACAAGCCGTTAACCCCCCCCCCCATATGTTACATTAAACGAGCGCTAATAAGCTGTTGCTTTGTGTGAACACGTAGGGGACGATCGGCGGGCCCTTGTACACATGTTTGCCGAGGACACATCTTCCATTCAGTCAACATCCAGCAGAGCACATGGCCACACTTCCTCCCTCAGGCCAGATGAGTAAGGGAAAGCTGTCATCAGCACAGGAAACCATTTGATCATCCCTCTTTCTCTCTCTCGGAGACAGTCTCTCCATCGCTGTCTGGATGGCGGCATGACATAAGCCCAGAAACCCAGTAAATCCGGTGCTTCTCAAAGCCCCCGTCACCCTTCCCAACAGCACCTGCACACATGGCAGAGGGTACACGGGGGCGGGAAGGCCCGGGCACATCTTCAGCAATACGGTGAGAGGCGATGACTGACGCAGCAACACATTATCACCGCAACTTCTCCCACGTAAACATGCAACACGTGTTCCGCCTTTATGTAAATAGGCGGGAAAACTGAATAATGTAGGGCAAAATTAAATCGTCGGCTGCGTTTGTGCGTGGCGCGAAGTCTCGCCGCTCCCGCAGCCGTCTAATCTGCGGGGCACGCGGGGATTCAACACTGAACAGGCCCGGTGGATGCTGCAGAAAAGTACACAACACTCCTTCTAACCGCGTGGATAAACTGCATTGTGTGTGCAATGGAAATTTGCACAGCGGCTGTGCACGTGCAGCGACACAGGATGCTGTCGATAGGCGGCATGCGCGCTGAGCAGATCTCTCCTGGGAAAAAAAACACGTTTCACACAACATTATGTTCAACGGAATCAACCCAAATCAAAAAAAAAAAGGAAGGAAACTGGCTCACCATGCACTTATTGGGCTTTTCTCCGGAATGGACCCTCATGTGGATCAGCAGCTTGTAGCGGGCGTTGAAGGGCTTGTGGCGCCGCACGCAGCCCGCCCAGAAGCAGGCAAACTCCTCCCCTTTGCGCTGGTCGATGTGAGCCTTCTCGATGTGCCTGACCAGCTCTTCCTGGTGGCCATACATAGCGGAGCAGTTTATCCAGCGACAGGGCTGACCCTGTTGGTCCCCGGCGTCATCCTCTCCTGGCGGTCCGGGAAGCTTCGGGGAGCAAAGGGGCGACCGGGTGCAGTCCTGACCCAGGTGGCCCCGGTCCTCCTGCAGAGGCGGGCTCAGGTGGAGGAACTGCCTTTGTTGGCTGTTAAAGTGAAGGGGCTCCTGCTTGCAGGGACGGAGTTTCTCCGCTGGCTCCTGTTTAATAGATGGGTAATCTTTCAGGAGCTTCTGCTGCTGCTGGAAAGTCTTGCCGAGGGATATCTGGAACCCGGGGGCGCCACTGCGAGGCGAGGCTGAGGCGAAGAATGTAGATGATGAAGAGGAGGAGGTGGAGAGGAGCACAGGGGAGGCCGAGCAGTGAGAGGGAGAAGCAGAAGAGGTGGTAGCAGGAGAAAGCTGGGGGTAGGTATTGAGCCCATGGGTGTTGTGTTTGGGGTCTATGTGTGCTGCAAAGTCCTCCAATGTCTTATTTACGTGAGATCCATTGGTCTTATAGGAGGGACAGAGGAGGGTGGTGAGGTCCAGCCCGAGCGAGGTGAGAGACAGAGAAGTCCTCGGAAGGCAGCACACGCCCAGGCCCCCGGAGGGGATACCTGTTGAAGGATGGCAGAGGTCGTCAGAGGACAACGGCGGCTGAGGGTCCTCAGCGTCCTCGATAACACTGCCGAAACCAGTTCTTGTTAGCTGGGTGTCTGGGGGCCCAAGATCTGGGGGCCACATGCTTGCCCTGAGTCCCGTTTTCCCCCAATAAGGGATGCTTTGAATAAACTTATTGGCACTGGTTCTGGACAGCAGAGACCAAGCCCTCTGTAAATATCAGAAAAATGTTCCAGAGCATGTTTCAAAACTCCAATTAATTTGAAAGCCAGGCGGTTGATTTGCTTCTGTGGACCTTTATCATTTGGAACCAGGTTTTATTTTTCCAAAATCTTTTGTCACATGTTCCAAGTTGCTGTGTGGTCAGTCATCTCCTTTGTGCACTGTGGGGGACCAACAAACACACAAGAAAGCCTGAGTCATTCAAAAGGATAGAAGGCACAGATACATAACGCTTTCACATGCACATCGATCACGCAACAATTCCATGAACTGAACGGGCCGAAGTGACTCAGATTTCATTTTAGCAATAAAAATGCTTTGACTCAGTTTGGTGAGGCAACCTACCACGAGCAGATCAAAAACACAGAAAAGGCCGAGCGGGGGTGGAAACTGTGTCACACTCCCTACGCACGTTACTCCCTTACTTCCTGCCCCCTGCAACTCTTCATCCCATTATTAATCGCGAGTGGACCAAGGTGATCCCCCCCAAGGCGATCCCCCCCCCGCAGAGGGTTGGGGATGAAATAAAGCTCAAACAAACAGGACCGTCAATCCTCTTGTGAACACTTCCTTTCAGTCAAGCCGGTCCTGACTCTGACACTAGCGCTGAAGCTAACGCTGGTGTATATTTGGTTTACTCCGGGCTGTTTTGGTTGTCGGTCAACCCGCCTCATTGTTTTGCAGGCGCTAGGGCCACCCTGACGGGCAAAAGCCGGGCCTTTGTAAGGCAGCAAATTGCCTAGAGCCAGGGCTGCCAGACGAGTCTGTTTGTTAGGAGCCGGCGTAGAAAGGAAGAGTAATGGACCACATCTCTCCACTGACTGACCTGCAGTAGGAAGGACTTGGAAAACAGCGGGCCTCCAAGCAGACCCTCTCCCACCCGCTCCACTCGTACAGTAGCACCACTGTGCTGCGGTCCTCGGGTGGTCACCAACGTCCACGGCTCTGTGCCGCCTGCCAGATATTGATGATCTCATTTACATCGGGGGGTCATCGCCAGACATAATTAGTCTTCGGAAAGATTCAGCGGGAATCTTGTGTGGATACGGGAATTTTACGAGCCAAAAACCGAGACGACCAAGACGACGAGTATTCAAACTCACCCCGGTTATAATAGCCAAGGAAGGAGGCATTGAGTGTAGGTTCATGCCCATAGTTTCCTGGTACACTCGGGTTTACAGTTTTATGATTTTTCCCGTAAATCGCTGGAGTTCCCCCCACTAGAGTCATGTAGCGGGCCAGTAATGGGAACTGTGGTTGGATCCTAATTAAAGAGCTTGCAGCTCACGGCCCAACTTGTCTGTTTTGTCGAGGAAATCACAGGATTAATGATGCCCATCTCGCAGAAGTGGTTTGGCAGACTACATGTGAAATATGATTACCTAATTGGGTCTTAAACGCAGTACCTGCGTTAACATTATAAGAGCTTAAACCCACACCACAGTTTCGAGGGCTTAGTGTGGTTCCAGCTGACCTGCAAACAAAACTCGCACTACTACAGGGCCATCTATCAACCGGTCCGAGGGATCCATTTGTTTGTGTCCTGATACAGACATATCTCAGCCATATCTAACCAGTGTCCCCTGTATGCTTTATCTACACACGGCACTACCCTATAAGAGTTAAGCACACATCCAAGAGCATATTGAAATACATTTTTTTTCTTTTTAAAAAACAAACAAACAGTCTTTTCAAATATAACTTTTGGTCCCAATCCAGAAAGAAGAGACAGTCAAACTAAGAAAAGTGTCCCGCAAAGCCTCAAACGGAGCGAGGCAGACTTTATAAAATAGCAGTCTCATCTCATGTGGTGTCCTTTAAGGAGATTGGTCGCCGCTCACTGAGGTTAGCTAAACACAGCTGTGACATTTCAGGACAAGCAAATGTGTACTTGTCTCAACAATACGAATTTTTGGTTCTTGGACAACCAACTTTTTCTTTTTTCTTTTTTTTTCTTTTTTTTTTTTTGGTCGAAGTGAAACATGGGAAAATGTTCCTCGTTCAAATAGGTTCAAGCCATGCAGATATTCCCTTGGAAATGAAATGCAAGTCTTTGTGTGCCAAAGCCCTATGGCGTGTGTGTGTGTGTGTGTGTGCGTGCGTGCGTGCGTGTGTGCAAAGAGACTGTCTCTTGGCAAGTGTGTGCCCTGGCGAAGTGTGTTTTAGCAGGATACAGAGAGCGTACCGGGTCCAGGGGTGCAGTTGCGTAGCAGCTCTTGCCCGGTGACTTCCTGTGGAGGGAAGGAAGTAGGGAGAGAATTTGAGATATGGGGATCGGTTAAGTACTACGTCACAATGTTCAACATGGAACGTACCGGTGTCACATTTGGGACATTTACAATCTGAAACCAGTCTTGTGGACACAGATCAGCGTAGCGGGCTGTACGGGCACGCTTCAACCATAATTGGTAGACACGGGCCCTTTAAGAAAGGGCTTCCGGGTCGAGGGGGCGGGGCCAGGACGAGCTTCGCTTGGCGCAGCGCCATGTTGCGGATACGGAGGCGCGAAATGACCCACGCGTTCGTGTAGTCGGTGAGAGAAACTGTCCGTGTCTAACTTCCCCGCAGTTCCCACATTACAGAGAGAGTTGTGTTGCGGGCAGACGTGGCGCTAATAACACGTAACGGGCCGAAAACAAGTCCGTGGCTGTTAGTCCGCCGGGGACTATCCATTTTCCGGGGCAGTACAAAGTCGACGGCTGCCAAAGAAAATCAGTGTGTCCTTGGATGTTTCGTAACTAGAACCAAATGTCTGCGGATCCGACAAATGCTCGCGGATTAAGATATTGGAAGAAGAAATAATAATAATAATAATGGGACTCTCATCAACAAACGCGAAAGCCGGTCACTGGCAGGTGTCCGCGGAGTTTTGGCTCGGAACAGAAACCTTGTCATGCACGGGAGGGAGGACACGCGCGCCCACGCTCGCTCCGAGACAAAGGCGCGCGCTGCGAGGGGTAAGAGGAGAGGTGCAGTCTTTTATTGCCCTGGACGGAGTACGTGGCTGTAATTGATTATCTGGCCGATAAAACAGGCCACAAAAGCTTGGCCGTGGGTGCGGAAACTGAGCTTAAATAAGACACGGCGTGGAGAGCTCCGCCGAAAGGGTCCAAGAGAAGAGTGCACTGTTCTTTTGTCCTCGGACAAGGTGGTAAATCACGCAGAGCAGCTCCGTCAGGGCGACCACTGCAAGGCCGTGGGGTACTACATGGATGGAGTTAGCCAAAGCCAAGGATGTAATGCGCTTTGGGACCAGAGGACACCTCTCATTTCTTTTTCCTTTTTTCTGGTTTGGACCCCCCCCCACCGTCCCTTTTCTCCACAATTGCACCTGGCCAATTACCCCGCTCTCTGAGCCATCCCGGTCGCTGCTCCACCCCCTCTGCCCATCCGGGGAGGGCTGCAGACTACCACATGTCTCCTCCGATACATGTGGAGTCGCCAGCAAGGCGGGATTCCAGACCGGGCATGCCGGGCGAGTGCCCCGGGGCCCCAGACCACAGGGGGGCCCCAAAAGGTCAGGGGTGTTGTGTTCGAGTATAGTAGGGATCCCCAATCATACCCTACAAGGGACGTTTGTTCCAACCCTGCGTCACGATGCAGGGCCCAAGCTAGTCTCTATTGATGCGGGGCCCCAAGCTACAAAGTCCGTGCAGATTGGCATCGTGTCGACTACCATGTTAGGTACTTGCATTAGTTTTACATTTAACAATGTTTAGTATTGTTTGCGTAGCCTATCTGACGGGGCGGGGGGTGGGGGTGGGGGGCAATGGATGTGCGTGGCCCGGGGCCCCTGGTGGGTTAATCCGGCCATGGTCGCCAGTCACTTCTATTCACCTGACAGTGAGGAGTTTCGCCAGGGGGGCGTAGCGCGTCGGAGGATCACGCTATTGCCCCCGACCGACCAGAGGAGGCGCTAGTGCAGTGAGCAGGACACACACCCACATCCAGCTTCCCACCCGCAGACACGGCCAATTGTGTCTGTAGGGACGCACAACCAAGCCGGAGGTAACGGGGATTCGAACGAGCAATCTCCGTGTTGGTAGGCAACCCCAGATAGCAAAATTGCTGTGGCCCAGACCCATTCCACACCCGACTTTCATCTTTCTTTCACTCGGCCCACTTACCACGTGGAATGATGGCACT
>NW_026611346.1:0-20000 GCF_029633865.1 Lampris incognitus
GAAGCTGAGTGTGTTACAGCTGAGGAAGCTGAGTGTGTTACAGCTGAGGAAGGTGAGTGTGTTACAGCTGAGGGAGGTGAGTGTGTTACAGCTTAGGAAGCTGAGTGTGTTACAGCTGAGGAAGCTGAGTGTGTTACAGCTGAGGAACAGCTGAGGAAGGTGAGTGTGTTACAGCTGAGGAACAGCTGAGGAAGCTGAGTGTGTTACAGCTGAGGAACAGCTGAGGAAGGTGAGTGTGTTACAGCTGAGGAACAGCTGAGGAAGCTGAGTGTGTTACAGCTGAGGAAGCTGAGTGTGTTACAGCTGAGGAACAGCTGAGGAAGGTGAGTGTGTTACAGCTGAGGAACAGCTGAGGAAGCTGAGTGTGTTACAGCTGAGGAAGGTGAGTGTGTTACAGCTGAGGGAGGTGAGTGTGTTACAGCTGAGGAACAGCTGAGGAAGGTGAGTGTGTTACAGCTGAGGAACAGCTGAAGAAGGTGAGTGTGTTACAGCTGAGGAACAGCTGAGGAAGGTGAGTGTGTTACAGCTGAGGAAGGTGAGTGTGTTACAGCTGAGGAACAGCTGAAGAAGCTGAGTGTGTTACAGCTGAGGAACAGCTGAGGAAGGTGAGTGTGTTACAGCTGAGGAACAGCTGAGGAAGCTGAGTGTGTTACAGCTGAGGAAGGTGAGTGTGTTACAGCTGAGGAAGGTGAGTGTGTTACAGCTGAGGGAGGTGAGTGTGTTACAGCTGAGGAACAGCTGAGGAAGGTGAGTGTGTTACAGCTGAGGAACAGCTGAGGAAGGTGAGTGTGTTACAGCTGAGGAACAGCTGAGGAAGGTGAGTGTGTTACAGGGTCTTAGCTGTGTAAACATCAGAAATCAGGTTCATCTATCTTTTAGGCATCATCCGCCCTTACTGGACAGCGATAGTAGAGAGACAGGAAAGAGAGAGACAGGAGAGGCAGGGGAGAGAGAGACAGGAAAGGTAGGGGAGAGAGAGAGAGACAGGAGAGAGACAGGACAGAGAGACAGGAAAGGTAGGGGAGAGAGAGAGAGACAGGAGAGAGACAGGACAGAGACAGGAAAGGTAGGGGAGAGAGAGAGAGACGGGAGAGGCAGGAGAGAATGAGAGACAGGAAAGGCAGGGGAGAGAGAGACAGGAGAGGCAGGGGAGAGAGAGACAGGAAAGGTAGGGGAGAGAGAGACAGGAGAGGCAGGGGAGAGGGAGACAGGAGAGGCAGGGGAGAGAGAGACAGGAGCGAGGCAGGGGAGAGAGAGACAGGAAAGGTAGGGGAGAGAGAGACAGGAGAGGCAGGGGAGAGAGAGACAGGAGCGAGGCAGGGGAGAGAGAGACAGGAAAGGTAGGAGAGCGAGAGAGAGGCAGGAGAGAGAGACAGGAAAGGTAGGGGAGAGAGAAAAAAATCTTCAACTCACAAAAAGATCTCTTCCTCTGTGCAATGTATATATCCCCCCTTATGAATCTCCCTATTACAGTGAAGACACATTTACACTGTTAGAGACAGAAACAAGCCATTTTCAGGCTCAGGGGAATGTTCTTGTCTGTGGAGATCTAAACGCACGGACAGGCACCCAGACTGACTCTGTATGTTCAGATGGCCATAACTACATTTGTAACTCACTTGATAAAGCCAATACGTTTGTTTACTCCCACAGAAGCAACTGTGATCCAGCTACAAACAGACATGGAAAAGAACTCTTGATGCTCTGTCGCAGTCTGGGTCTGTATATCGTCAACGGTAGGATAAGAGGACACACTCTTGGAAGACACACATTTTGCTCCCCTCTTGGAAATAGCACAGTAGATTACGTAATATTCGATATAGACCCCTTGTCAATTAGAGCATTCACGGTCAAACCACTAACCCCCCTTTCTGATCACAGCCAAATCACTGTCTTCATCAGAACAACAGAAACCAACACTATCAAATCACAGCCCAGTAAGCTGCTCCACATAAAGAAACCAAATGGGCTGAAAACAGTACAGAGGAATTCAAGAAAGCCACTGACGATCACGAAATCCAAAATCTTTTAGATATCTTCCTAGATACCCCTTATATCCTCAGTAAAGAAGGTGTCAACCAGGCCGTGGAAAAAGTTAACAACATATTTGAAAAAAACAGCAGAAAAAGCAAGATTAAAAATATCAAGATCAAAACCAAAATTTAAGAAAGAAGATACCTGGTTTGATGCAGAATGTCAATCAATAAGGAAAGAACTTCGCAAGTTATCCAATCAGAAACACAGAGATCCAAATAATACACCAAATAGACTTCTATATTGTGAGACACTAAGACTATATAAACGCACACTCAGAACTAAGAAAGCTCAGGACACCTGTAAGCAACTGACACTGATTGAGGAGTCATTAAACACCAATAAATTTTGGGACAATTGGAATCGCTTCAAAAAAACAAATCATGAAGAATTAGTGATACAAGGTGAAGATATCTGGACAAACCATTTCCAAACTCTATTTAAGAAAGTCCAATCAGATCAAAACACGGACCAATTTAACATAATAAGCAAACTAGAAAAATTAGAACTGTCAATCAAGGAATATCAAAACCCACTCGACTCCCCCATGACTGAACAGGAACTTTTAGACCAAACTGGCAAGCTGAAGCCCAAATAAGCATGTTGACCTGATGGCATTCTAAATGAAATGCTAACATCTATGAACAAAAAAGTCTCAATGTGCTACACTTAAGTTATTCAACCTAGTTCTGAGTGTGGGTTATTCCCCTGACATCTGGAATCACGGATTAATCACACCAATTTTCAAAAGTGGAGATAAATTTGACCCCAACAACTACCGAGGCATCTGTGTGAACAGTAACCTGTGGAAGGTATTATGTAGTATCATCAACTCACAGCTAATAAACTTCCTTATGAAACACAATGTCTTGAGTAAAAACCAGATTGGATTCTTACCAAACTACCGCACTACTGATCATATTTACATCCTACACACCCTAATTGAAAAACATACTCAAAATAAAAACAAATTATTCACTTGTTTTATCGACTTCAAAAAAGCATTTGATTCTATTTGGCATTACGGATTGTTCGACAAATTAATGGTAAGCGGTGTAGGGGGAAAAACATATGATATTATAAAATCAATGTACTCGGGAACTAAGTGTGGAATCAAAACAGGATCCAAAAGAACTCACTATATCCCTCAGGAGTGTGGAGTGAGACAGGGCTGCCCTTTAAGCCCAACTCTATTTAAGTTGTATATCAATGAGTTGGCAACTACGCTGGAAAACTCACCAGCACCTGGACTCACTCTGCAAGACAGTGAGGTCAAATGCCTGCTCTATGCGGATGACCTGTTCCTTCTTTCACCATCGGAGGAAGGACTCCAGACTCAATTAGACCTTCTTCAAAAGTTTTGTCAGACCTGGGCCCTGACAGTTAACATGAGTAAAACTAAAATAATGATATTTCAGAAAAGATCCAGATATCAGCGAAGACAGCACATATTTAGATTAGGACCAAATGAAATTGACCATACATTTAATTATACCTACCTAGGCCTTAGAATCAATTCTAGAGGAACTTTCAACATGGCAGTGAATGAAGTAAGAGACAAGGCACGCAGGGCTTTATTTGCCATAAAAAGACAAACCCCTTTTGAAATTCCAATTAGAATCTGGTTAAAAATATTTGAATCAGTCATAGAACCAATTGCCGTTTATGGCAGTGAAGTGTGGGGTCCACTTGCAAGTCAAGAACTAGATACGAATAGGGTAGTGATGCTGCTCCTGAGAATGTGAAGAAGATGACAGTGAAGCGGAGTTCCTTCAGGAAACACAGTTTGAACTTCAGGGGAGGTTTCTCCCCAATCGCACTTGGCCAGTTACCCCACTCTTCCGAGCCGTCCCGGTCTCTGCTCCACCCCCTCTGCCGATCGGGGGAGGGCTGCAGACGACCACATGCCTCCTCCCATACATGTGGACTCACCAGCCGCTTCTTATCACCTGACAGTAAGGAGTTTCACCAGGGGGACGTAGCGCGTGGGAGGTCACGCTATTCCCCAGTTCCCCCTCCCCCCTGAACAGGCGCCCCGACCGACCAGAGGAGGCGCTGGTGCAGCGACCAGGACACATACCCACATCCGGTTTCCCACCCGCAGACACGGCCAATTGCGTCCGTAGGAACATCCGACCAAGCCGGAGGTAACATAGGGATTCGAACTGGGATCCCCATGTTCTTAAGGTTTCCTTTCTAAACAACATTTAAAAGAAAGAAGTCAGGTGGTTACATCTGTTGTTCCACCTGTTGTTCCACCTAAACACACACGCAGTTTGTGAGCAGAACTGTGGAAATGTGGATCACTAAACATTCGTCAGTAAAGTCACAATGTGGCGTTTCCACGTGTTGACATATGTGATCAAAACATTGTGTGTGGGAGAACTTAAACACGTTTTTCAAACGCTTCTGCTCTCTGACGTGTGGCTTTGTGACACATGATACACAGCCTGTCAATCAAATGTGGCCCCACCCTCAGGGGACTACCTGACCATGAAGTCATAAGATACTACAAGAGTTCTGTGTCTGTGTGTCCTCCGTAGATGAACACCTTGTGGTGGTGAAGCTTGCGTGGTCCTGAGATCCCGAGGCAAAGCCCTCTCGAGCTATGCTACTGTTAGGGCCAAGGGGTGCCTGACAAAGAGCAATCCAACCAAGACCTCAACGGTGGAACAGGCCGAGGATGATGGCTGACTAGGGAAGCATCACAACGGCTGGGAAGGCGGATGAAGGCTGATGCAGAAATGTCCCCCCTGTCATCTTGGACTCCATGCCACTGGATCCTGACCCAGATCTGTCGAAGATCATGTGGTGACTGTCTGTGCACCAGTCTCCCCACGTTAAACAGAGTCACGCACAGGCGTCCTCCATAAAGGGAATCCCCCTTAACATCTCGGATTAAGTCCTATTGCAAGTGGGTGTAGTATGTGAGTTTCAACATATACACGGAGTAATCCGGTGGTGAGCCTATACTATAGGTAATACGACGAGCGGTCAGTAGGCGTGCTCTCAGGCGGATGTACGTAAGCGGAACTGACGTCGGTTAGGCCACGCACGCACGGTTGTTCTTTGTTCCTTGAATGAAGTTCATAAAAAGGACTTCCCGCCAGTCTCCTCATCAGTATAAACCACAACATGGTGTCAGAAGTGGCGGCGTTTGATGTTTAATCGCCGAAGAAGACGAGAGACCGAGAGAAGAGAGTAGTGAGCTTGTTGAAAAGTCCCAGTGACTAAACGGAAACGTGTTGGGTCCGAGTGTTTGGGGTTACGCTAACGCGGAAGAGAAAACTAAATGGAACAGTTTAAATCACCTTCTCCGTTAGTATTAGTGGGCAACATACGTGAAAACTGGCGCAGATGGGAGCAAAGATATAGGTTGTACATGACGGCAACTGAAATGTCGAAAAAGGAAAAGGAGGTGCAAGTGGTGATATTACTGCACGCGCTAGGCGAAGAAGCGCGCGAGGTGTACAACACACTTGACATAGCCAGGGCCGAGCCCCAACACGTGCAGGTGGACCACATATTGCAGGCCTTCAGAGACCTACTGTACGCCAAAGAAAACTGTGGTATTGGAGAGGCACCAGTTTTGGACGTATGCAGTGCAAGAACCGATGCACATTGACACATTTGTCGCAGAGCTAAAACACAAGATGCTGAGAGACCAAATCGTTTTCAGTGTTACAGATAAGCATCTGAAAGAGAAACTGCTGAGAGAACCTAACCTGACTTTCACTAAAGCCATTGATATTTGCAGGGCATCAGAGATAGCCAAGGAGCAAATCAGCATAATGGTGTGCGCCAAGAAGGAAAATGAGGTGCATGCAATAACGGAGGCAACAAGGCCAATAAGGCAAACTAAAGCCAATGTCAACAAAACAGTGTTCAATGCTCATCATAAAAAGGAGAAATATGTCAACCAAACAAAAGTATGCAACAGATGCGGAAAGTCACATGGCCCAAAAGCATGTCCGGCGTATGGAATGAAGTGCAGAGCTTGTGGGAAGGGCAATCACTTTGCCAAGACGTGCAGAATGAAAGGAGTGCAAGCCGTGCAGACAGTGGATTCACTCTTTGTGGGCAGTCTGGAGTGCACCCAGGTAAAGGCACTGAGTAAAGCTAGTGATATGCCGTGGCGAGCTACTTTGTCAATTAGAGGAGTGCCCATCATCTTTAAACTAGACACAGGTGCTGACGCTAGTGTTCTCCCTCTAGAACAGGTCAGAAAACTCCCAGGCAGAGTACGCCTTAGTCCCACAAACATCGTATTAAGAGCTTATGGAGGTAACCAGATAAAGCCAGCCGGTAGCACCTATATCTGAAATGCAGTACTGAGTGAGCAAAGTCCAAGCTCCAGTTCTATGTCATTAAGCAGTCAGCATCTCCAATTCTTGGAAGAGCAGCATGTGAGGAGTTGATCTTGGTCAGACGTGTTGATGAAATCAAGATCTCACCTGCAACCAAAGAAGAGCTGGTGAGACAGTATCCAGAGGTGTTCCAGGGGCTTGGGGAGTTCCCTGGTGAGCATCATATTCACACTGACCCAGAAGTGACCCCCGTGATCCATGGCTGCAGAAAAATCCCGTTTGCCATCATGGACAAACTGAAAAAGACACTGAGTCAGCTGGAAAAAGCTGATGTCATCACTCCAGTAACAGAACCGACACAGTGAGTGAACAGCTTGGTAATAACTGAAAAGAAAAATGGCTCACTCAGACTTTGCCTTGATCCTCGGGAGCTGAACAAAGCCATCAGACGACAGCACTACTCCATACCGACACCTACAGATGTCCAAAGCAGACTGTCTGGCAAGAGAATATTTACAATACTCGATGAAAAAGACCGATACTGGCAAATTAAGCTGGACAGAGCATCGTCACTGTTATGCACCTTCAACACGCCATGGGGGCGTTACAGGTTCAAGCGTCTCCCATTCGGTATAAAATCAACCAGCGAAGTCTTCCAACAGAACAGTGAAACAGTTGGTGACATTGACGGTGTACAGGTGATAGCCGATGGTATGAACATCGCTGCCGCTGATGAGAGAGAACATGCCGAGATACTGCACAAGGTAATACAGAGAGCTAACGAGATGAATGTTAAGTTCAATGCAGACAAAGTGCAGTACAACGTGACGGAGGTGAAGTACATGGGACACGTGATAAACCCTGAGGGAGTACGGCCAGACAGTGACAAGGTGAATGCTATTGTACACATGCCAGCACCATAAGATAGAAAGGGTCTACAAAGGCTACTAGGTATGACTAAGTACCTGTCCCAATACATACCTAATGAAGCAGCAGTGACAGCACCCTTACGGCAGCTACTGAGGAAAGATATGCAGTGGCTGTGGTCACATGAACACGATGCTTCCCTGACCAAACTCAAGACAGCACTAACTGAGGCTCCAGTGCGGAAATTCTTCGACCCAAAACAGCAGATAGTCCTCCAAGCTGATGCATCGAAGATGGGCTAGGTGCATGCCTGCTGCAGCAGGGACAGCCAGTGGCATATGCATCCAGAGCCCTAACACAGGCTGAGCAAAACTATGCGCAGATTGAAAAAGAATTGCTTGCGGTCGTGTTTGCGACAGGAAAATCCCACCAATATGTGTTTGGTGCACATGTGGTGGTGCAGTCAGACCACAAGCCTCTGGAGGCTATATTCACAAAGCCATTAGGACAGGCACCTGCCAGACTACAACGAATGCTGCTACAGCTTCAGCGTTACGATCTCCACATCAAGTACACGCCTGGAAAGGAAATGCTAATAGCAGACACTTTATCCAGAGCGTTTGGGGCTGTGGAAACACAAGAGGAGTGCATGAGTACAGATGAAAAAGGTGTCTATGCCATGGAAGCAACTGAGGTTCTGGGAAGAGAGATGCACGAGAGGCTTAAGATGGCAACTGAGGAGGACCGGACCTCGCAAAAGCTACTAGACATTCACCAGAGGGGGTGGCCAAAGCACAAAAAACAGCGTGGCAGCCGCGGGGCAGACGGACCTTGGAGGCGGCGTGGCAGCTGCGGGGCAGACGGACCTCGGAGGCAGCCGCAGGGCAAGCTGAACTCGGAGGCGGCGTGGCAGACGCGATGCAAGCTGAACTCGGGGGCGCCCGGGGGACGCTGGGCGGCTGAGGCTCGGAGACGCTGGACAGCGGAGGCTCGAGGACGCCAGGCTGCCAAACCCAACTGGTCAGCAGGAGTGGCTGGCCGAACAGGAACCTGTAGACGGAGTCAGCTGGTGTGGCCGGCGACTGGTAGTCGGACAGGATGTCGGCCGGCTGCCGAAGAACATGGGACTGGCGGAGATTCCGGGGACCTCCCCTGGCCAGGCAGGTTCCCCAGAATGGGTCCTGGGCTGGAGCCAACTCGGCACCACCCCTCGATTCACGGTTTACCGGGCAGTAGACAGGATGGCGGCTAGCGGGTTCAGGGCCAGCAGACCGGGAGGCAGGTTGCTAGTTATCCAACCGAACAACCCCTCGCTGGAGGCCATTCACCCCAGATACCGGGCTTGGCCTACGTTGTCTCCGATATGCCGACCGCTCTGCTGGGTCCATATTGGTCGAGAACAGGTTCTTAGTCATCTTACCTCTCTGCGTTGCACCCTAGAAAGAAAGCCTGAGATGAAAACTCACTTTGTGAATTTCATGCAAAAGGTCTATGATCTCAACCAGGCGAAATTAACTCCACCACTGCAAGAGTGAGAAGAACGGTGGTACTTACTCATCTTTGGCGTGTACCACCCTCAAAAGCCAAATCAGATCAGAGTCGTCTGTGACTCCAGTGCTCAGCATCATGGCGTCTCCCTGAACAATGTGCTGCTTACCGGCCTGGATCTGAACAACAGTTTACTCAAAGTCTTGCTGCGCTTAAGAAGAGAGTCAGTGGCTGTGATAGCAGACATCGACCAGATGTTTCACAGCTTCACTGTCAGAGAAGACCACCAAAACGTCCTTCAGTTCCTATGGTTCAAGGACAAGGAACCCAACAAGGAGACGGGATGAAAGTCCATGTATTCGGCAACAGCCGAATACACCGGCAGTAGCTGTCTATGGTCTTCGTCGCGCGGCACAACATTGAGCAAGTGAGTATGGCATGGAGGCCAAACACTTCGTGGAGCATGACTTCTACATTGATGATGGCCTCAAGTCACCACCATTGGCTGCTGAAGCCACCAACCTGCTGAAAAGGACACAAGAGATGCTTGCTGCCTCCAACTTATGCCTCCATGAGATAACGTCAAACCACTCTGATGTCTTGGAGGCCTTCCCGCCAGAAGATCATGCGAAAGGTCTGCAGAACCTGGACCTCGATGGCAATTCGGCCCTCATCCAACACAGCTTAGGGCTCAGCTGGGATCTCAAACATGACATCTTCACCTTCAAAGTGGTGGCTACAGAGAAGCCCTTCACCTGTAGAGGCGTTCCAGCCACTGTGAACAGCCTGTTCGACCCTCTCGGACTTGTCGCGCCGATCATTATTCAAGGGAAGTTGTTTGCTGTAGGGAAGTTGTTGCGAGAAATCACTAGCATTGAGGCCTTCGACTGGGATAGCCCTCCTCCGGATGAAAAGGAAGCTGAATGGAGGATGTGGAAAGACTCCTTACAAGACCTGACTTAGTTTAAGATTCCAAGAGCTTACACACCTACCACCCTTACTACCGCTCAAAGGAAAGAGCTCCACATCTTCTCAGATGCCTCGGTGAAGTGTGCCCTAGTGCCCTCAGCTGCCCACACTATCCCAAGGTTGGAGCTGAGTGTGGCTGTGTTGGCAGTGGAAATGTCGGAGGTAATAGAGAGTGAGTTGGACATCAGTGCAGACACATTGCAGTTCTACACAGACAGCAAGGTCGTCTTGGGGTACATATATATAACCAGACCAGACGGTTTTATGTGTATGGTTCCAACAGAGTTCAGAAAATCAGGAAGTTCACCAAACCTAAGCAGTGGCACTACGTCTGCACCACTCCGGCAGATCACCAATCCACAGATCATGCTACTAGATCTGTACTTGCAGTTGAGCTAGCTAGCACAACATGGCTCACAGGGCCCCCGTTCTTGTCCCTACCCGAAGGAGTGCCCACTTCAGGAGAGGATTCATATGAACTTGTCCTCAAGACGAAGGAGCTGATTGTGGACTTCAGGAGGCCCAGAAGCTGCAGCCACTCCCCCATAAACATCAGTGGGGTAGAAATGGAGCGTGTTTCCAGCTTTAAATTCCTAGGAGTCCACATTAGCGAGGAACTTTCCTGGACATTAAACACCCAGGCCCTGTGAAAAAGGCCCAACAACGCCTGCATTTCCTGAGGAGGCTGAGGAGTGCCCGTCTATCCCCCAAAATTCTCACCAACTTCTACCACTGCACCATAGAGAGCATCCTGACCATCTGCATCTCAGTGTGGTACGGCAACTGCACCTCAGTACACCAGAAAGCTCTGCAGCGGGTCATCAAGGCGGCCCAGCATATCACCGGTACCCAGCTCCCAGCCATAACAGACATTTATCACAAACGCTGCCTTCGAAGGGGTCTGAGCATCAGCAGAGATCCCACCCACCCCAACCATGGACTGTTCTCCCCCCTACGCTCTGGGAGGCGCTACAGGAGCCTCAGAGCCCACACTACCAGGCTCAAAAACAGCTTCTTTCCACAAACTGTTGCCCACCTGAACCTGGCCATCCACTGAATGTATGTAGATATTTTTAAATATTTTGTACTCTTGCTCTTTTTTAACTTATTTTAGCTTTTGATCTTCATGTGTATATCTTATACTGTGTTTGCTGTGTTTGTCTGTGTCTGTCTTGCACTGTTTGGTGAAGCTGCAGCCTTCATTTCATTTTTAACATGTGCCTGCACATTGTTTTTAATGACAGTACATTTAATTGAATTGATTTGAATTGAACTCATTGATCCAGGTTCCAACACTGAGGTGCGTTCTCATGTCACAACTCTGTCTGTTCCTCCATCTAGTCTGGAATCTCGTCGTTTTGAATGGTTCTCATCCTGGAAGTCTCTGGTGTGAGCCATAGTATCCCTGACGCACATCATTCAGTCCCAAAGAAGTGCAGCGAAAGCCAAGCATGAGATCTGCAGTGGCTGGCATCAATGCAAAAAGCCTCACACAGCAGAGGAACTGCCAAAAGCAGAAACTCTCATCGTCAGGTGTGTGCAAAGAGAAGCCTACAGCAAAGGGTTAACCTGCTTGATTGATGGAAAGAACATCTCAAAAGACAGTCTGTTGAGAAAACTGAACCCTTGTGTGGATGAAGAGGGCCTTCTGAGAATAGGAGGGAGGCTCAACCACACGGCACTCGACGAAAAAGAAAAGTTCCCTCTCATCATCCCGGGCCGCAGCCATATTGCAACACTGCTCGTGAGACATTACCATGAAAAGGTCAAGCACCAAGGTCGTGTCTTCACAGAAGGGTCCGTCCGCACAGAAGGATTCTGGATCATTGGGGCCAAGAAATGTATCAGCAGTATCCGCCACAAATGTGTTACATGTAACAAAAACTTCGCGGGAGAACTGCTGAACAGAAGAGGCCAGATCTATCCTCTGATCGTCTGAGCACAGAACCACCATTCACCTGCCTCAGACTTGACGTGTTCGGCCCTTGGGCTGTCACCACAAGATGAACCCACGGAGGACAAGCAGCAAAAGGTGGGCTGTACCTTTCACCTGCATGAGCACGTGTGCCGTCCACAAAGAGCTGATCGAGGAAATGGACGCGTCAAGTTTCTCAATGCCTTGCGGCGATTCTTTGCTCTGCAGGGACCTGCTAAGCAAATCCGTTCCGAACCAACTTTACAGGTGCCTACAAGGATTTGCATATACTCCTAACTGATCCTAAAGAGCCCAATATGAGGAAGTACCTGGGTGAAGAAGGTTACTCATGTGTATTCCCACCTCCTCATTCCTCCCACAGGGGAGGAGTTTGGGAGCGAATGATTGGCATCTCAGACGGATGCTCAACTCCATGCTTATGTAAACCAGTCCTTCATGCCTCACTCATGAGGTGTTGTCTACCTTAATGGCAGAAATCACGGCAATCATCAATGCCAGGCCACTCGCACCCATCTCTTCAGACCCAGAGTCGCCCTTTCTCCTGACCCCTGCTACATTCCTGACACAAAAGGTGTGTACTTACAATCCTCCTCCAGGAACCTTCGACAGCAAAGACCTCCACCACCAGCAGTGCAGACAGGTGCAGCATCTGGCCAACACCTTTTGGAACAGATGGAGATGCGAGTACCTTCCTACACTGCAAATCTGTAGCGAGTGGCAGGACATATGCGGCCCAATATCAAGGAAGGTGACCTGGTCCTGCTTAAGGATAACCAGGTGAGGCGAAACGAGTGGCCCATGGCTCTGGTCACGAAGACGTTCCCTGACCAAGGTGGGAGGTCAGGAAAGTCGAACTTAAAGTCACAAGATCTGGGTCAACAAAGACCTTCTTGAGGCCTGTCTCAGAGACAATCCTTCTCAAGAGTGCTGAGGAAACGGACTGAATTTAGTTCTGCCTGTTGTTCAGATAGTGGTATTTAATCCATACCAGACGGGGGGTGTCATGTTCTGTAAGAACTTTGCATCTGGTTTGATACTTTTCTCCCTCCTAGTGGTCATTTGGGAGTAATTCATTATGTTCTCGTTTAATTCCTACTACCGTTTTCATTGGTTGAGTTAGTCACATGACCCAGTCTGATGAGGAAACGCTTTAGTTGTTACTTGTCACGCGCTCAGCTGGCAGCTCCAGCTACTTTATCATCTTTTCCTTCCTCTGTTTGTGCCTTGGGAAAGCATCGCTTGTAAATTATATTTACATTTACAGTTAATTATAATGTTACACAAGTATCATGCAACGTGTTCTGTTGTGTTACTTTGATATTTGGTTTATCTACATGTGAATACTGCCAATGTTAAGTTAGCTATGAGTAGCCATGCTGTATCCTATTGTAATAGTATCATTTAAATGAAGTACGTGTACTATGTTAGAACTGTCTGTCGAACGGGCTGTCGTTTGCATTATTTTATGTCTGTGGGTGTATGATGATGTTTGAATAACCTTCAGTAATTGCTGCTATCCTTCTGTATCATTTACGTTTTACCCCCCCCCCAAAAAAAGTATCATGAGAATGACGACAACAGTAAAGAGCATTCAACTTTACTCAAGCCTCTGACCTTCTCAGGAAGCCTGTTGGCTACCGGCCGATTTGTGTAGTCACACACACACACACACACACACACACACACACACACACACACACACACACACACACACACACACACACACACACACACACACACACTGAGGACAGAAGATACACTGCTGTCAGGAGTGCTGAAGGAGACGTACGGTCTCCATCAACCTGTCAGGTTTTTTGCTTAGTATGACTTTATGATACGCGAGCTTATCAGCCATAAACTGCATATCAGCATGGGTTTTGCATAAGCAGGTATCTCTGTCGCGTGAAGTAGGTGTCTCCCGGGTGAGCGTCTGCCTTCTTTCTCCCTGTTGTGGCTCTGCTGTTGCCGTCTCGTTCCAACAACGTCTTGATTTTCTTAGTGGTTTCCACGTGGGTTGTGTTCTTGCAGGGTTTCCTATGACCTGAAGACGAGCAGGCCGCTCACAGTTTTTCCGCATCATCTTGGCTGAGAAGCCAAGCTGGTTTTACAGCAGGTGGTACGGATTAAAACGGAGTAAACGAGTCACATTTGTCCATTTCAAAACACAGCACCCACAGCAGCGGACAGGTTGTGTTGTAGTCTGTCTCAGGAAACTGTACAGCCGTCACAGTGAACTGATTTCTGCTGAAGGACCGTCCATCACTACCTTCTTATTTCTATTTGTTAGTCTGGTCTGCTTGGCTGTGTAGTTGTTATTCTGAACACTAGAGGGCAGAATTCAGGAAGAATTATCATCAATCAATCAATCAAGTTGCATTTTTATAGTGCTTTTCTAACTGCAACAGCCACTCAAAGCGCTTTACGATTAATGAATTCACACACACACACACACACACACTTGCTTGCTTAAGGTCGTCTGTCGTGTCCAACGATGACAACCCTGCCTCTGTTACTTATGAGTCTTCTTATGGCTGTAAAGCCCAACCCGCAATCCACACTGTCTGCCACAGACAGAACAGTGAGAGCACCGACTGGGGGTGTAGGTGTACTGACTGGGGGTGTAGGTGTATTGACTGGGGGTGTAGGTGTACTGACTGGGGGTGTAGGTGTGCTGACTGGGGGTGTAGGTGTACTGACTGGGGGTGTAGATGTGGTACTGACTGGGGGTGTAGGTGTACTGACTGGGGGTGTAGGTGTACTGACTGGGGGTGTAGGTGTACTGACTGGGGGTGTAGGTGTGGTACTGGCTTCATGTCTCTTCAGACGTCTCCTGGTCCGTCGATCACCTTGGTCCTCCTCGAGCTTTTGCACCCCTTGTTGACAGAGCTGCCGCCAGATGGAGCGTTGGGCGGCAGTGTCCTCCAGCTGGCTCGGGTTGAGGCCACACTTCTTTATGATGGTCTTCAGCTGGTCTTTGTACCATTTTTCTGGCCCCCTGCCAAGCGGCAGCCAAGATGTCCTTTGGCATCCTGATGACGTGACCGAGCCAGCGAAGTTGGTGCTGGGTGACGGTAGCCTCCATGCTGATGCAGTTGGTCTTGTGGAGTATTTCAGTATGGGGCACTCGGTCACGCCAGGTTATCCTCAGGATGCATTGTAGGCATCTGATGTGGAAGGCCTCAAGCACCCTGAGGTGGTGGCTGCACAGGGTCCACGCCTCACAGCTGTAGAGGAGAGTCGTGATGACAACTGCCAAGCAGACAGATATTTTGGTGTGGAGGTTGAGGTCTTTGTTTTGAAAGACCCTTCTCCTAAGTCTGCCAAAAGAGGATGACGCTTGTTTAATCCGGTTTTGTATCTGCCTGTCGATGCTGCAGTCGTCAGACAGGAAGCTGCCCAGGTATTTGAAGGATTCCACTGTTGCAAGTGGTTTGTCGGAGATGGTGAAGGTTGGTGAATGAGATGGAGGAGTAGATGCCCACTGGCATACTACTTCAGTCTTCGCCACATTTATAGAGAGCCCCAGCCTACCATACGCCCTTGCAGCAGCTGCAAGGGTAGCTTGTAGTGCCTCGGATGTGTGGGCCACAACTGCACAGTCATCTGCGTACTGTAACTCCATGATGTGCTCACATGTCATTTTTGTGACCGCTTGGAGCCTACGGATGTTAAATAGGTTTCCATCTAGTCTGAAGTCCACAGTAACCCCACTGTCCTTCCTGATTTCCTCGTGGAGCAGCAATGTCACACACAGGAGGAATATGTTAAAAAGAACTGGAGCAAGGATGCACCCCTGACGTACCCCGGTACACACCCTGAAGGGCTCGGATTCCTGGCCTCCAATGGTCACACGTATCATCAACCCCACGTGAAATTGTTGAAGGATGTTGACAAACTTTCGTGAGCAGCCAAACTTCAGGAGGATGTTCCATAGGATGCCCCTGTTGACTGTGTGGAAAGCCTTTGACAGGTCGATGAAGACTATGAAGAGGTTCTGATGTTGCTCCCTGCACGTCTCCTGGAGGTGCCGTGCTGTGAACACCATGTCCACAGTACTCCTATCCCTCCTGAACCCACACTGTGACTCAGGCAACAGCTCCTCTGAGATGTGTTTTACCAGCCGGTGTAGCATGACTCTGGCCAGGACTCTTCCAGCAACAGCCAGTAGTGAAATGCCACGGCTGTTGCCACAGAGGGACTTGTCTCCTTTGCCTTTATATATGGAGATGACGTTAGCATCCCTCCACTGCTGAGGGATGGTTTCGTTCTTCCATACGTGTGAGATGAATAGGAAAAGTGCACGGGTGCAGAGGTAGCCTCCCTGTTTACAAATCTCTGCAGGGATACTGTCAGGGCCAGGGGTCTTGTTATTTTTCAGCGACCTAACTGCACAATGAACCTCTTCAGAGGTTGGTGGAAGGTCAAGGTCTTGGATGGTGGGGCGGACAGGTAGTTCATCCAAGACTGAGGGATCTGTTGGGGAAGGCTGGCTTGAAAGGGTCTCAAAATGTTCTGGCCATGTTTTTGTGATGAGTTTCTGGTCCTTTATGAGGGTGGTACCATCATCAGACTTCAGGGGGGAGACAGAACAGTTTCTTAGGCCATAGATGGTTTTCACTGCGTCATAAAAGTTGTGCATATTGTTTTTATCGGCATGGCATTGTATTTCATTTGCCTTCGATATCCACCACTCATTCTGCAGGGCAATTTTGACTGCACCTCTCTCCTGGATGCTTGCCATTGTTGCTGGAGTGTAGCTGACGTGGGATTGTTGAGGACAGCACTGTGTGCTTTGTGCGTGCCTTTGAGTATGGAAGGTATTGTGCCTGTGTTGTCATTGAACCAGTCCTGGTGCTTTCTGCTTTTGTAACTGATGGATTGGGATGCTGCCTCATAGAGCCTGGAGCTCACAGAAGACCATTTCCTATCAATGGAATCATCTGTGCTCAAGAGAAGCTCAATGTCTTCCAGGTTTTCAGCCAGAGAGAGGCGGAGATTGTTCTGGACCTCAGCCTTTTCTAGCCGGTCACAGTCAAGCCTCTTCTTTGCTGACCTCTGGAGATGAACAGCAGGACATACCTTCACCTGGAGCCTGGTCACGATGAGCCGGTGATCTGTCCAGCACTCAGCACCTCTCATTGCACGAGTGAGTAAGACGTCTTTTGTATCAGTGCGTCTCAGAATGAAATAGTCCAGTGCCATGCCCACCAATGACACCACGCCACACCTTGTTGTCTTTCCCCACTCTGGCATTGAAATCGCCCAGCAAAAAGATCTTGTCCTCCTTGGGTATATGACGGAGAGCCTCATCTAGTGACTGGTAGAAGCGGTCCTTTACGTCATCCTCTGATGGCAGTGTTGGTGCATAGGCACCTAGGAGGGTGGCATAACGTTTCTTGGCCAGAGGGATCCTGAGTAACATGAGCCTTTCACTTATGCCAATCGGTGTTTCAGCGAGTCTTGGTATGAGGCTGTTTTTTATTACAAGTCCCACACCACGCTGATGTTGTCCTCCTGCAGGGTATCCCTTCCAGAAGAAGGTGTAGGTGTCCTCCTCAGGGAGCCTTCATCCAGGAACCTGGTTTCGCTGAGTGCAGCGACGTCATCATTGTAGTGGTTGAGTCCCGCTGCAGTGAGTGCAGTCCTCCGCTGAGGTCTCTGGGCGTTAGCGTCCAGCAGAGTTCTGATGTTCCACGTCGCCAGTTTAAAGGGATTATTTTCTTTTGTTTATTTCGACCGCAGAGTGGAATATCCCCACAGGTGCGGTGGCCTATCCAGGATGTTTTGAGTGGGCAATGTTCAGGCCACCTTTTCTACGCCCCTCCCCACTTGGGGTGAGCAGTGTGGCTCCTAAACAGTGCTGCTCAGTCACACAGGGTTCTGCCGAGAGCAACTGCCACGTCTCGCCACAAGACGGCGATAATGAGCTATACATGGCACTTCTAAAAAGACGATTTAAGGGCAGAATCAGAGAGAAATAACATCTTTAAGACTAGGAGCTGCTGTGTGGTCTGATGAGGAAGTTAGACTCCAGCAGCTAAAGCAGCAATTTCCTGTCCATCAGAGCTTGTCATGAAAAACCTCTCTTTTCTTTTCTCTCTCTCTCTCTCTCTCTCTCTCTCTCTCTCTCTCTCTCTCTCTCTCTCTCTCTCTCTCTCTCTCTCTCTCTCTCTCTCTCTCTCTCTCTCTCGCTGTCTCAAAACACTCACTCACTCACACACACACGCACACACACACACACACACACACACACACACACACACACACGAAGAGTTAGACAAGCTTATGGTCTATAGTGCTCTGGGTGTAGTACCACCTAAAACCAGCAGAGGGCAGCACAGACCAGCTGAGGCTCAACAATGACGTCACTTCTACGCTGCCTGAGATTGCAGCAGGGTTTATTGTTTACCGTTTCCTTCATTTTCGGTCTGTTACTGCAGGGCGGAAACAGCCTGACAGCAAGTCGTGTAAGCACCGCAGCAGGAAAGAGAAACCATCATCTTCACTCGTATGAGTGTTTCTACTTCAGAGGAAATGTCCCTGAATGGGAATGGCAGAATATGTTATTCCTGTGTGTGTGTGTGTGTGTGTGTGTGTGTGTGTGTGTGTGTGTGTGTGTGTGAGTCTTATTTGCAGAGGTAAAAGAAGTAGTCATAGTTTAAAGCTGGCTCCTCATCATTATTGATAGTTTGAGCCTCCTCTCCAGCGGAGCAGAACGCCTGCAGAGGAAAGAGAAAAGCGGACTGCACCTTTAACCCTGCCCACGTGACCCTGCTCTCCACCCTCTCTCTGCAGGCGCTTGGCTGCAGGGAAGCCCTCTTCGCTTTTATGGCGGATGAAAAACAGATTTGCAGCTGGATGGTCTTCTTCACTATGATGAAGGTGAAATGAGGAAGGCTCGCGCAGCACTGTTTACCGACAGACTGGTCACGTGACTGCAGGCCGGATGAGTCACGTGACCAAAGATCTGGATGTGTTTATTTTCTTTTGTTCATGTCTTTATTGAACTTTCTGATACACAAACAAGCAGGGCACGCGAGGTGGAGGTCACGTGCCATCAAGAACAAGCCCAACAGTCACAACATAATCAGCAATGAATAGAAAGGGGGGATCAACCCCATCACAGTCCTGGTCTTACGCTCCTGTACGGCAAAAAACATCACACACATATGTGTGTGTGTGTGTTTTGTTCTTTGAGAGGATTTTCCAGATTGTTGAATAATTAATGTTTCGGTCCGCCAGTGACCAAATATAAGGGCTCGAACGTGTGACATTCTTTAGACGGGTGTTCTAAAGCTACCCATGGGAGCATTAAACCCCTTTTTGAAGTCCCCTCTGTTAGACCCACGTATGTCTCTATTTTGCCGTTGTCCTCTCTCGTCACCCATTTTGTAGTTATAAATAAATCACGACAACAGACAAACCCCCCCCCCCCATTGGACCGTTAGCGATCACGTGTTCTTGATTTTTGAATATCGCACCTCTCCCGTCCCCATTGGACGTTGTGCACGTGATGTGCATGACGAGGCAGTAAATGGTATTGCAGCGAATTGGGGGGGGGGGGCCGCCCGGGAACCGCCGCAGCCGGGACGCGAACCCGCATCTCCCACTATCCGTGCACGTTACAGTATGTTCTTCCCTCCTGTAGCTTTGCTGGCGATGCTTCTGCCATGAAACAGACTCTTACTGTCTCATACAGAATTTACTTGACTCAGTATATATATATAATAGCGAATTCGGGGGACCGTCTGGGAGACCGTCGCCAAACCCGTATTTCCCACTCCGCAAGCGACAACGTTAACCAGTCGACTACAGGGTCCGACCCGTGAGTAAAGGACCAGCGTGTCTACTTATCCATGCACGTTACACTGTCCCGACGCTTAAGCGTATCAGCTCCTTCACGCCTCTGGGCGCATACACTTCCGGTGGCCTTACGGGCTCACCATCCCACTTCTGACACCAATGTAGCGAATTCGGGGGGCAACCACAGGAACTGCCGCGGCCGGGACGCGAACCCGCATCGCGGGAGACATCGCTAGCCAGTCGATTAAACGGTCCGACCCGTCAGCCAGGGGCCAACGTTGTCGCTTGCGGAGCGGGAGACACGGGTTCGCGTCCCGGCCGTGGTGACGGTCTCCCCGACTGCCCCCCGAATTCGCTACATTGGTGTCAGAAGTGGGATGCGCGCTTTCCCGAAGGAGGGGGGTAGTGTAACATGCATGGATAAGTAGACACGTTGGCCGCTGGCCGCTGGCCGCTGGCTGACGGGTCGGACCCTTTAGTCGACTGGTTAGCGATGTCTCCCGCGGTGCCGGCGATACGGGATCGCGTCCCGGCCGCGGCAGTTCCTGTGGTTGTCTCCCGAATTCGCTACAATATATATATGTGTGTGTGTGTGT
>NW_026611346.1:25000-32500 GCF_029633865.1 Lampris incognitus
AGACAGGGTGAAGGAAGACAGACAGGGTGAAGGAAGGCAGACAGGATGAAGGAACACAGACAGGGTGAAGGAAGACAGACAGGGTGAAGGAAGACAGACAGGGTGAAGGAAGACAGACAGGGTGAAGGAAGGCAGACAGGGTGAAGGAACGCAGACAGGGTGAAGGAACACAGACAGGGTGAAGGAAGACAGACAGGGTGAAGGAAGACAGACAGGGTGAAGGAACACAGACAGGGTGAAGGAAGACAGACAGGGTGAAGGAAGGCAGACAGGATGAAGGAAGACAGACAGGGTGAAGGAAGACAGACAGGATGAAGGGAGACCGACAGGGTGAAGGAAGACAGACAGGATGAAGGAAGACAGACAGGGTGAAGGAAGACAGACAGGATGAAGGAAGACAGACAGGATGAAGGAAGACAGACAGGGTGAAGGAAGACAGACAGGGTGAAGGAAGACAGACAGGATGAAGGAAGACAGACAGGGTGAAGGAAGACAGACAGGGTGAAGGAAGACAGACAGGATGAAGGGAGACCGACAGGGTGAAGGAAGACAGACAGGATGAAGGGAGACCGACAGGGTAAAGGAAGGATGCTTTAACAGGTAGAGGACAAGAAAGAGTCAACTGTCTTTCAAATGAAAGAGAGACTGTCTCCTTGGTTTTGTCCTGTCTACCCTCATACTGGACACAGAGAGAGAGAGAGAGACAGAGTCTGTGTGTGTGTGTGCGTGTGCGTGTGTGTGTGTGTGTGAGTGAGTGTGTGTAACACAGATTGGATGACTCGTGCTCTCAGTAAGAGCAGCACTTCACACGGAGGTGCAGGAGGATAAAGACGTTTGACCTCCTTAAGAGAGACAGAAGGTTGATCTCTGCTGCTTCTTAACAGCATCACAGATCAGCATCAGGACCACCGACCTGCTGCCTCCTCACACCCTCTACACCTTCGCCTTCATATGACTCTCATCAGGTCAGGTTGAGCTCCTCTGGATGAGTTCAGGGACAGACAGACACACACACACAGACAGACAGTGAGACAGACAGACACACACACACACACAGACAGACAGACAGACAGACAGACAGACAGACAGACAGACAGACAGACACACACAGACAGTCAAGTCAAGTCCAGTCACGTTTATTTATATAGCACATTTAAAACAACCACAGCTGAACCAAAGTGCTGCACAAGCTTAAAATACAATATAAAATAAGTGACACATATGAATATAAAAATACATGTAAAGAAGACATAGTAAAATGAAGAATATAAAATGTAAACAATAAAACACAAGAGTAAAAGTATATTTCCACAATAAAAGCACGGTGTCTAGCTCAACTTGAATTGAATGCCAGCGAGAAGAGGTAGGTCTTTAACCAAGATTTAAAAGTCTCTGGGGTCTGAGC
Organism: Lampris incognitus; assembly: GCF_029633865.1. Taxonomy (NCBI): domain Eukaryota; kingdom Metazoa; phylum Chordata; class Actinopteri; order Lampriformes; family Lampridae; genus Lampris; species Lampris incognitus. The sequence goes on from NW_026611346.1 coordinate 26,406, forward strand.
AGATCTTATGTGTGCTGGTAAGTTGCTCCAGAGATCAGGGGCAGAAGCCGCTGCAGAGGCTCTGTTGCCCCTGTTCTTAAGCCTGGATCTGGGAACATGTAAGAGCATCTGGTTTGTTGACCTGAGTGCTCTGACTGGTGTATAATGACGTATTAGCTCAGATAAATAAGATGGTGCCAGCCCATTTAACGACTTGAAAACAAGTAATAAAATCTTAAACTGGATCCTAAAACAGACAGGAAGCCAATGAAGGGAGGCCAGTACAGGCGTCATGTGACCACGTCGTTTCTTTCCTGTCAGCAGGCGAGCAGCCGCATTTTGTACAAGCTGCAGGCAACGAAGCGACATCTGAGCTACACCAACATACAGTGAGTTACAATAATCCAAACGAGAGGTAATAAATGCATGAATTACCCTTTCAAGATCATTTGGAGGGAGATAGGCCTTTACTTTTCCCAGAAGTCGTAATTGAAAAAAACTTGTTTTGACCACTGAGCTTATTTGTTTGTCAAAGTTAAAAGAGCTGCCAAACACCATACCAAGATTCCTAACAGAAGAGTGACTTTAGGAAGCTAAAGGGCCAAGAGCACTGTCATAACCATCCAGCAGATCAGGTTGTCCATATACAACAATTTCTGTCTTATTTTGATTTAGCTTCAGGAAATTTAACTCCATCCATGTTTCGACATTCTTTAAACAACACAGCAAAGCCTGTATAGAATCTCTGCTGTTTGTTTTTATAGGCAGATAGGGTTGCAAATCATCAGCAAAACAATGAAAAGACATATTGTGTTTTTTAAAAATGGACCCCAAGGGCAGCATATACAATGAGAAGAGAATGGGGCCCAAAATGGAGCCTTGGGGGACCCCACAGTTTAGCGGGGCCGCAGCTGAAGAGAATTGGTCTATATGGACAGAAAATCTTCTATTTGACAGGTAAGACATGAACCATTCTAGGGCAGTACCTTTAATGCCTGTCACACATTAATTAGATAGTTATTGATCCACATGGCCTCTCCCTGCGTTGGCCAGTCCCTACTAGATTTGGCCCAGAGATGGAGCAAGAAAGAAAAAAAGATGCTCAACATCCAAAGGCCATTTTCCGTGAAGGTGTACAACCAGCCTATGGGAGGAGTAGATCTCATGGATCAATGTGTCGCAACGTATCCCCACAGATGCAGAAACAAGCAGTGGTACGCCCGAGTGGTCTGTCACTTCTACTTCTTGGACGTGACCACTGTGAATGCCTGGCACCTCTACAGAACATCTGGATTGGAAAGAAAGGATCTTCTGCATTTCAAGGCATCTGTAGCGTGTGCGCTAATAAATGCTGGTTCCATGCAGACACACACAAGAGGAAGAACCAGTGCCACCCCACCACCTCTGAAGTGAGAAGCACTGTCCAAGGCACCCCTGACATCAGGTTTGGCCCTGGAAACCACTGGCCCCAGCTCATCCAAGCAACACATGCAAACAGATGCCATGATACTGCATGCACACGAAAAACCAAGTACATCTGCATTCAGTTCAATTCAATTCAATTTATTGTCGTTAAAAACAATGTGCAGGCACATCTTAAAAATGAAATGAGGGATGAGGGCGCAGGGCCTATATGTGTACACACACACACACACACACACACACACACACACACACACACATATATATATATAGACATACATCTATAGATACACACACACACACATATATAGACATACATATATAGATACACACACACACAGACACACACACATATACACTCACTGGCCACTTTATTAGGTACACCTTGCTAGTACCGGGTTGGACCCCCTTTTGCCTTCAGAACTGCCTTAATCCTTCGTGGCATAGATTCAACAAGGTACTGGAAACATTCCTCAGAGAGTTTGGTCCATATTGTCATGATAGCATCACGCAGTTGCTGCAGATTTGTCGGCTGCACATCCATGATGCGAATCTCCCGGTCCACCACATCCCAAAGGTGCTCTATTGGATTGAGATCTGGTGACTGTGGAGGCCATTTGAGTACAGTGAACTCATTGTCATGTTCAAGAAACCAGTCTGAGATGATTCGAGCTTTATGACATGGCGCGTTATCCTGCTGGAAGTAGCCATCAGAAGATGGGAACACTGTGGTCATAAAGGGATGGACATGGTCAGCAACAATACTCAGGTAGGCTGTGGCGTTGACACGATGCTCAATTGGTACTAAGGGGCCCAAAGTGTGCAAAGAAAATATCCCCCACACCATTACACCACCACCAGCAGCCTGAACCGTTGATACAAGGCAGGATGGATCCATGCTTTCATGTTGTTGACGCCAAATTCTGACCCTACCATCCGAATGTCGCAGCAGAAATCGAGACTCATCAGACCAGGCAACGTTTTTCCAATCTTCTATTGTCCAATTTTGGTGAGCCTGTGCGAATTGTAGCCTCAGTTTCCTGTTCTTAGCTGACAGGAGTGGCACCCGGTGTGGTCTTCTGCTGCTGTAGCCCATCTGCCTCAAGGTTCGACGTGTTGTGCGTTCAGAGATGCTCTTCTGCATACCTCGGTTGTAATGAGTGGTTATTTGAGTTACTGTTGCCTTTCTGTCAGCTCGAACCAGTCTGGCCATTCTCCTCTGACCTCTGGCATCAACAAGGCATTTTCGCCCACAGAACTGCCGCTCACTGGATATTTTCTCTTTTTCGGACCATTCTCTGTAAACCCTAGAGATGGTTGTGCGTGAAAATCCCAGTAGATCAGCAGTTTCTGAAATACTCAGACCAGCCCGTCTGGCACCAACAACCATGCCACGTTCAAAGTCACTTAAATCACCTTTCTTCCCCATTCTGATGCTCGGTTTGAACTGCAGCAGATCGTCTTGACCATGTCTACATGCCTAAATGCATTGAGTTGCTGCCATGTGATTGGCTGATTAGAAATTTGCGTTAACGAGCAGTTGGACAGGTGTGCCTAATAAAGGGGCCGGTGAGTGTATATATATATATATCTTTAGCTGAAAACTGAAACGCATGCTGTCCACCTGAGTGGACATGTGAAGAACGCCTTAAAAATGTAAGTTAAAAAATATTTTATGCCTAAAGAGGAATAAAAACACTCCGCGAGCGTGATGAGAGTTTTAGATGTCAGTCACAATAACACAGTACGCACACTAACGTGAATGTAGATCAGTGACCTCTGAACTCTTGGAAGTGTGTCTGTTGAGGCCTTCTGGAGGACCTTTAACATGTTTTCTTCCACAGAGAAGATGAAGGCTTGAATCCACACAGGAGTTTGTGTAAAGGAATGAAAACACTTTGACTTCCAGTCGTTCAGACAACAAACATGAATGTACTTTACAGTTCCACCACGTCTCTTCCCTGTAGTGCTGTCCTACTGTAGCTCTGTCTTCCTGTAGCTCTGTCTTCCTGTAGCTCTGTCTTCCTGTAGCTCTGTCTTCCCTGTAGCTCTGTCTTCCTGTAGCTCTGTCTTCCCTGTAGTTCTGTCTTCCCTGTAGCTCTGTCTTCCCTGTAGCTCTGTCTTCCTGTAGCTCTGTCTTCCCTGTAGCTCTGTCTTCCCTATAGCTCTGCCTTTCCTGTAGCTCTGTCTTCCTGTAGCTCTGTCTTCCCTGTAGCTCTGTCTTCCTGTAGCTCTGTCTTCCCTGTAGCTCTGTCTTCCTGTAGCTCTGTCTTCCTGTAGCTCTGTCTTCCCTGTAGCTCTGTCCTCCTGTAGCTCTGTCTTCCTGTAGCTCTGTCCTCCTGTAGCTCTGTCTTCCTGTAGCTCTGTCTTCCTGTAGCTCTGTCTTCCCTGTAGCTCTGTCTTCCCTGTAGCTCTGTCTTCTTGTAGCTCTGTCTTCCTGTAGCTCTGTCTTCCCTATAGCTCTGCCTTTCCTGTAGCTCTGTCTTCCTGTAGCTCTGTCTTCCCTGTAGCTCTGTCTTCCTGTAGCTCTGTCTTCCCTGTAGCTCTGTCTTCCCTGTAGCTCTGTCTTCCTGTAGCTCTGTCTTCCCTGTAGCTCTGTCTTCCCTGTAGCTCTGTCTTCTTGTAGCTCTGTCTTCCTGTAGCTCTGTCTTCCTGTAGCTCTGTCTTCCCTGTAGCTCTGTCTTCCTGTAGCTCTGTCTTCTTGTAGCTCTGTCTTCCTGTAGCTCTGTCTTCTTGTAGCTCTGTCTTCCTGTAGCTCTGTCTTCTTGTAGCTCTGTCTTCCTGTAGCTCTGTCTTCCTGTAGCTCTGTCTTCTTGTAGCTCTGTCTCCCTGTAGCTCTGTCTTCCTGTAGCTCCGTCTTCTTGTAGCTCTGTCTTCCTGTAGCTCTGTCTTCCTGTAGCTCTGTCTTCTTGTAGCTCTGTCTTCCTGTAGCTCTGTCTTCCTGTAGCTCTGTCTTCTTGTAGCTCTGTCTTCCCTGTAGCTCTGTCTTCCTGTAGCTCTGTCTTCCCTGTAGCTCTGTCTTCCTGTAGCTCTGTCTTCTTGTAGCTCTGTCTTCCTGTAGCTCTGTCTTCCTGTAGCTCTGTCTTCTTGTAGCTCTGTCTTCCTGTAGCTCTGTCTTCCCTGTAGCTCTGTCTTCCTGTAGCTCTGTCTTCCCTGTAGCTCTGTCTTCCCTGTAGCTCTGTCTTCCCTGTAGCTCTGTCTTCCAGTAGCTCTGCCTTCCCTGTAGCTCTGTCTTCCTGTAGCTCTGTCTTCCTGTAGCTCTGTCTTCCCTGTAGCTCTGTCCTCCTGTAGCTCTGTCTTCCTGTAGCTCTGTCTTCCCTGTAGCTCTGTCTTCCTGTAGCTCTGTCTTCTTGTAGCTCTGTCTTCCTGTAGCTCTGTCTTCCTGTAGCTCTGTCTTCCCTGTAGCTCTGTCTTCCTGTAGCTCTGTCTTCCCTGTAGCTCTGTCTTCCCTATAGCTCTGCCTTTCCTGTAGCTCTGTCTTCCTGTAGCTCTGTCTTCCCTGTAGCTCTGTCTTCCTGTAGCTCTGTCTTCCTGTAGCTCTGTCTTCCCTGTAGCTCTGTCTTCCTGTAGCTCTGTCTTCCCTGTAGCTCTGTCTTCCTGTAGCTCTGTCTTCCTGTAGCTCTGTCTTCCTGTAGCTCTGTCTTCCCTGTAGCTCTGTCCTCCTGTAGCTCTGTCTTCCTGTAGCTCTGTCCTCCTGTAGCTCTGTCTTCCTGTAGCTCTGTCTTCCCTGTAGCTCTGTCTTCCCTGTAGCTCTGTCTTCTTGTAGCTCTGTCTTCCTGTAGCTCTGTCTTCCCTATAGCTCTGCCTTTCCTGTAGCTCTGTCTTCCTGTAGCTCTGTCTTCCCTGTAGCTCTGTCTTCCTGTAGCTCTGTCTTCCCTGTAGCTCTGTCTTCCTGTAGCTCTGTCTTCCCTGTAGCTCTGTCTTCTTGTAGCTCTGTCTTCCTGTAGCTCTGTCTTCCTGTAGCTCTGTCTTCCCTGTAGCTCTGTCTTCCTGTAGCTCTGTCTTCTTGTAGCTCTGTCTTCCTGTAGCTCTGTCTTCTTGTAGCTCTGTCTTCCTGTAGCTCTGTCTTCCTGTAGCTCTGTCTTCTTGTAGCTCTGTCTTCTTGTAGCTCTGTCTTCCTGTAGCTCTGTCTTCCTGTAGCTCTGTCTTCTTGTAGCTCTGTCTCCCTGTAGCTCTGTCTTCCTGTAGCTCTGTCTTCTTGTAGCTCTGTCTTCCTGTAGCTCTGTCTTCCTGTAGCTCTGTCTTCTTGTAGCTCTGTCTTCCTGTAGCTCTGTCTTCCTGTAGCTCTGTCTTCTTGTAGCTCTGTCTTCCCTGTAGCTCTGTCTTCCTGTAGCTCTGTCTTCCCTGTAGCTCTGTCTTGTAGCTCTGTCTTCCTGTAGCTCTGTCTTCCCTATAGCTCTGTCTTCCCTGTAGCTCTGTCTTCCTGTAGCTCTGTCTTCCCTGTAGCTCTGTCTTCCTGTAGCTCTGTCTTCCCTGTAGCTCTGTCTTCCTGTAGCTCTGTCTTCCCTGTAGCTCTGTCTTCCTGTAGCTCTGTCTTCTTGTAGCTCTGTCTTCCTGTAGCTCTGTCTTCCTGTAGCTCTGTCTTCTTGTAGCTCTGTCTTCCTGTAGCTCTGTCTTCCTGTAGCTCTGTCTTCCCTGTAGCTCTGTCTTCCCTGTAGCTCTGTCTTCCCTGTAGCTCTGTCTTCCAGTAGCTC
>NW_026611346.1:35000-38399 GCF_029633865.1 Lampris incognitus
AGTGGTTGTCCAGCCATCTGGCAACTCTTCACTACCACCCAGTGCCTGTCTTAACTCCTGCCTGAACTCCACATAACAGTCTTCCTTCTTCAACTTCCACCATTTGATCTTCGGCTGTGTCTTCACTCTCTTCCTCTTCTTGGTCTCCAAAGTCATCCTACAGACCACCATCCGATGCTGCCTAGCTATGTTCTACCATCCATGTCACCACCTTGCAGTCTCCAATCCCTTTTAGATGGCGCCTCCTACATAAGATATAGTCCACCTGTGTGCACTTTCCTCCACTCTTGTATGTCACCCTGTGTTCCTCCCTCTTCTTGAAATATGTATTCACCACAGCCATTTCCATCCTTTTCTCAAAATCCACCACCATCTGTCCTTCCACATTCCTCTCCTTGACTCCATACCTTCCCATCACCTCCTCATCACCTCTGTTCCCTTCACCAACATGTCCATTGAAGTCCGCTCCAATCACCACTCTCTCCTCCTTGGGTACCCTCTCCACCACGTCGTCCAACTCACTCCAGAATTCTTCTTTTTCATCCATCTCACACCCAACTTGCGGGGCATATGTGCTGATAACATTCAGCAATACACCTTCAATTTCCAGCTTCATACTCATCACTCTGTCTGACACTCTCTTTACCTCCAGAACACTCTTGACATACTCTTCCTTCAGAATGACCCCTACCCCATTTCTCCTCCCATCAGCACCATGGTAGAAGAGTTTGAACCCACCTCCGATACTCCTGGCCTTACTCCCCTTCCACCTGGTCTCCTGCACACACAGTATGTCTACCTTTCTTCTTTCCATCATGTCAGCCAGCTCTCTCCCTTTACCAGTCATAGTGCCAACATTCAAAGTTCCAACTCTCACCTCCACATGCCTACCCTTCCTCCTCTCCCGCTGCCTCTGGAGATGCCTTCCCCCTCTCCTTCTCCTTCGCCCAACAGTAGCATAGTTTCCACTGGTACCCTACTGGCCAGCAGTACCGGTGGCGGTTGTTGGTAACCCGGGCCTCAACTAATCCAGTAAATCGGATTTATGATCCACATATTTGATTTGGCAAAGGTTTAAGGCCGGATGCCCTTCCTGATGCAGCCCTCCTCGTTTATCCGGGCTTGGGACCGGCACTAAGAATGCACTGGCTTGTGCGTCCTCAGTGGCTGAGTTAGAGAAATTAATTAACACATAGCTTTAGTAAAGCATATGAGGGACGGCTGGTATAATGGGTTATGTGATATCCTGAGATACAGGGCCAAGCCTTCGCTTGTGGGAGTGCAGGGAGGAGGAGGAGACGGAAAGATCGAGTCGAGTCAATCCCGTTTACTCGCCACACAAACAACACCGATACAGCACAATCACTCCTGGCCACCAGCTGACCAACCGCTAGGCTGCTGCAAACATGGCTCCGCCCCGGAAACCCTCTGCAGTGCCTACGTCAGCACTCTGAACGTCTGCCTTAAAGGAGCAGCAGCCCCTGCTGAATCTACCCTCAACTGACCTTTCGCAAAGTACCCGCCCCAGAACGGTGCTGGTCCAGTCCTACCTTAGCAACGGTCCGTCAAGCTTTGAAACACACAGCAAAGTGCTGAAAGGGTGGGCCTATGGGGGTCTGCAGACCGGATACTAGATATGTGAGAAGTTTGGAGGGGTGTAGTTTTCTTTCCCTTCCCCAAACCCAGAACGCAAGAAGTGCAATGTGGGCAATAGATTTGGCAGTATAGCAGACCCACCCCATGGCCAGCTTCATCCATCCAGAATCAACAGAAATACCTGTCTGCTCCTAGCTAAGCTAGCTACCAGCTATTGTTGATAGCTAATACAGCTAACGTGTTATTACTGCTACTTTTACCCACACAATGCGCTGATTTCTTCCCTCAGGTTTTGGTGTTTTCCGGCTGCTTCCTGGATAGTTCTGAAATGCTTGACGGGCATAGCAACAGTAACTAAGGGGGGGCGGGACTTTGCAAAAGGTAAATTGTGTATCACCACACGCTATCGTTTACAATAGCGTGTCCGCTCATCCTCATAATTGTGGAGGTAACTTGGTCTGTACAACTGGAAACTCTCCACCCGTGTGCTGGGAGGTGCAGGTGGAAGTGTGTGGACAGGTGTGTGCATGTGGGTGACATTTATCCACGGTAAATCTCGCAGGCATCGCCAAAAATACGCCAGTGTCAATAGTGCACGCCAACAAACAGGAAACTGGTGTGACCGCTGCAGTAGAAACCGGAAGTCAGTGGACTACAGTTAGTGTGTGTGTGTGTGTGTGTGTGTGTGTGTGTGTGTGTGTGTGTGGCTATGGGGCGCTTGCTATAACGAGATACATGGCGTGTTGCAGTAGCTTGGTGCTGCTGCTGCTGCTGCAGGGTGAACTACTGGTGGGTATGATGCATCTGTTAGCCGTCCACCCACCGTCACCACCAGCCCTCACTGCATGTCTGGGTCTGTTTAAGCCAAACGGTGACATAGAATGAAATCCTCATCTCATTATAATGCGACATCATAACTAAAGCACATCAATAATAACATTTAGCTTATTGTGCAGGTTGTGAATATGGACAATTTTATTTATTCTTTAATCATCGTTGACAATGTTAAATTGCTCCTACTACTACTACTATTACTACTACTACTACTACTACTATTGGCTGCTCCCGTTAGGGGGCGCTACAGCGGATCATCCGTTTCCATCTCTTCCTGTCCTCTCCATCTTCCTCTGTCACACCAGCCACCTGCATGTCCTCCCTCACCACATCCATAAACCTCCTCTTTGGCCTTCCTCTTCTCCTCTTCCCTGGCAGCTCCATATTCAGCATCCTTCTCCCAGTATACCCAGCATCTCTCCTCCACACATGTCCACACCATCTCAATCTTGTCTCTCTTGCTTTGTCTCCAAACCGTCCAACCTGAGCTGTCCCTCTAATATACTCCTTCCTAATCCTGTCCTTCTTCATCACTCCCAATGAAAATCTTATCATCTTCATCTCTGCCACCTCCAGCTCCACCTCCTGTCTTTTCATCAGTGCCACTGTCTCCAGACCATACAACATAGCTGGTCTCACTGCCATCTTGTAAACCTTCCCTTTAACTCTTGCTGGTACCCTTCTGTCACACATCACTCCTGACACTCTTCTCCACCCACTCCACCCTGCCTGCACTCTCTTCTTCACCTCTCTCCTGCACTCCCCGTTACTTTGGACAGTTGACCCCAAGTATTTAAACTCATCCACCTTCGTCACCTCCACTCCTTGCATCCTGACCATTCCACTGTCCTCCCTCCCATTAACACATAGGTATTCTGTCTTGCTCCAACTGACTTTCACTCCTCTTCTCTCCAGCGCATACCTCCACCTCTCCAGTGCCCACCTCCACCTCTCCAGGCTCTCCTCCAC
>NW_026611347.1:0-38395 GCF_029633865.1 Lampris incognitus
AAAGAGCCGTCCATTAATTTTACCCAAGACTTACACTCTGAGAAGCTTGGTACTTTCCATCAGAAATGCCATTGCCGTGGTTAGCTTGGCTACTGCGAAGAGTTCGTCTCTGTTGCTGTGCGATTGTCTGCCTGAGCTGATAAAACCCTTACAATAAGCGAAACATATAAAAAGAGCCGTCCATTAATTCTATCCAAGACTTTCACTCCGAGAAGCTTGGTACTTTCCATCAGAAATGCCATTGCCGTGGTTAGCTTGGCTACTGCGAAGAGTTCGTCTCTGTTGCTGTGGAATTCTGTGCGATTGTCTGCCTGAGCTGATAAAACCCTTACACTTAGCGAATCATAGAAAGATCCATCCATTAATTTTATCCAAGACTTTCACTCCAAGAAGCTTGGTACTTTCCATCAGAAATGTCATTGCCGTGGTTAGCTTGGCTACTGCGAAGAGTTCGTCTCTGTTGCTGTGGAATTCTCTGTGCGATTGTCTGCCTGAGCTGATAAATCCCTTACGCTAAGCGTAACATAGAAAGAGCCGTCCATTAATTTTACCCAAGACTTTCACTCTGAGAAGCTTGGTACTTTCCATCAGAAATGCCATTGCAGTGGTTAGCTTGGCTACTGTGAAGAGTTAGTCTCTGCTGCTGTGCGATTGTCTGCCTGAGCTGATAAAACCCTTACACTAAGCGAAACGTATAAAAAGAGCCGTCCATTAATTCTATCCAAGACTTTCACTCCGAGAAGCTTGGTACTTTCCATCACAAATGCCATTGCCGTGTTTAGCTTGGCTACTGCAAAGAGTTAGTCTCTGTTGCTGTGGTATTCTCTGTGCGAAAGTCTTCCTGAGCTGTTAAAACCCTTACACTAAGCGAAACATGGAAAGAGCGGTCCATTAATTTTATCCAAGACTTTCACTCCGAGAAGCTTGGTACTTTCCATCAGGAATGCCATTGCCATGGTTAGCTTGGCTACTGCGAAGAGTTAGTCTCTTTTGCTGTGGTATTCTCTGTGCGATTGTCTGCCTCAGCTGATAAAACCCATACTCTAAGCAAAACATGTAGAAAGAGCCATCTTGTTCTATATTTTTCAGTCAAGGTTGGTGTAGGGTTATGGTCAGCAACAGAGACTGTCTGCCTGTGCAGATAAAACCCTTATACTAAATCTATCCCAACCCTTTAAAATGTAGAAAGAGCCATCTGTTAATTGTATACAAACCTAAAGCTCCAAGACACTCAGTATTTCCCATCAGAAATGCCATTGCTGTGGTTAGCTTGACTCCTGCTAAGAATTAATCCCACAAAGAATACCATAGTAACAGACTGTTTTGGAGTTTGCCAAGCTAACCACTGCAGTGGCGTTTCTGTTGGAAAGTACAGAGCTTCTCGGTGTGAAAGGTTTGGATAAAATTAACGGATAGCTCATTCTACATTTGTTTTTTTTTGTTTTTTTGCTCCTTTATGGGAGCTTCGCGGAAGGAGCGCATTCTGAGGGGTTAAAAAGGGGGAACATTTCATAAATCCACCAGTTTTATCCAGACCTAAACCTTAGTCCTAACCCTTACCCTAAAAACATTAAATTGCAGTAGCAGACGACTTCCAAAAAAAGAGAAGAAGCTTATTACTCTAAACCCCACCAATAACTTTTCAAGCTTAAAGCAGGGTAAACTAATCAAGATGGGAGGTGAATTGTAAAGAAGAAACATCCAAATTTACCGTATCCTTAATCCATCAAACTCTATCCACATCCCTAACCCTAATTCTGGGGATATCTCGAAGCCAGCACTGGCGGAGGCACTCTGGTGACACGCGCTGTCCCGGGCATTCAACCCTTAACTTTCACTCCGAGAAGCTCAATATTATCCATCAGAAATACCATTGCCGTGGTTAGCTTGGCTACTGCGAAGAGTTAGTCTCTGTTGCTGTGGTATTCTCTGTGCGATTGTCTGCCTGAGCTGATAAAACCCTTACACTAAGCGAAACATATAGAAAGAAACGTCCATTAATTTTATCCAAGACTTTCACTCCGAGAAGCTTGGTACTTTCCATCAGAAATGCCATTGCCGTTGTTAGCTTGGCTACTGCTAAGAGTCTCGTTTGCTGTGGTATTCTTTGTGCGATTGCCTGCCTGAGCTGATAAAACCTTTCAATTAAGCGAAACATAGAAAGAGCCGTCCATTAATTTTATCCAAGACTTTAACTCCGAGAAGCTTGGTACTTTCCATCAGAAATGCCATTGCCGTGGTTAGCTTGGCTACTGCGAAGAGTTAGTCTCTGTTGCTGTGGTATTCTCTGTGCGATTGTCTGCCATAGCTGAAAAAATCCTTATGCTAAGCAAAACATATAGAAAGAACCGTCCATTAATTCTATCCAAGACTTTCACTCCGAGAAGCTTGGTACTTTCCATCAGAAATGCCACTGCCATGGTTAGCTTGGCTACTGCGAAGAGTTCGTCTCTATTGTTGTGGTATTCTCTGTGCGATTGTCTGCCTGAGCTGATAAAACTCTTAAGCTAAGCGAAACATAGAAAGAGCCGTCCCTTAATTTCATCCGAGACTTTCACTCCGAGAAGCTTGGTACTTTCCATCAGAAATGCCATTGCCATGGTCAGCTGGCTACTGCGAAGAGTTAGTCTCTGTTGCTGTGGTATTCTCTGTGCGATTGTCTGCCTGAGCTGATAAAACCCTTACACTTAGCGAATCATAGAAAGATCCATCCATTAATTTTATCCAAGACTTTCACTCCAAGAAGCTTGGTACTTTCCATCAGAAATGTCATTGCCGTGGTTAGCTTGGCTACTGCGAAGAGTTCGTCTCTGTTGCTGTGGAATTCTCTGTGCGATTGTCTGCCTGAGCTGATAAATCCCTTACGCTAAGCGTAACATAGAAAGAGCCGTCCATTAATTTTACCCAAGACTTACACTCTGAGAAGCTTGGTACTTTCCATCAGAAATGCCATTGCCGTGGTTAGCTTGGCTACTGTGAAGAGTTAGTCTCTGTTGCTGTGCGATTGTCTGCCTGAGCTGATAAAACCCTTACAATAAGCGAAACATATAAAAAGAGCCGTCCATTAATTCTATCCAAGACTTTCACTCCGAGAAGCTTGGTACTTTCCATCAGAAATGCCATTGCCGTGGTTAGCTTGGCTACTGCGAAGAGTTCGTCTCTGTTGCTGTGGAATTCTGTGCGATTGTCTGCCTGAGCTGATAAAACCCTTACACTTAGCGAATCATAGAAAGATCCATCCATTAATTTTATCCAAGACTTTCACTCCAAGAAGCTTGGTACTTTCCATCAGAAATGTCATTGCCGTGGTTAGCTTGGCTACTGCGAAGAGTTCGTCTCTGTTGCTGTGGAATTCTCTGTGCGATTGCCTGCCTGAGCTGATAAAACCCTTCAATTAAGCGAAACATAGAAAGAGCCGTCCATTAATTTTATCCAAGACTTTAACTCCGAGAAGCTTGGTACTTTCCATCAGAAATGCCATTGCCGTGGTTAGCTTGGCTACTGCGAAGAGTTCGTCTCTGTTGCTGTGGAATTCTGTGCGATTGTCTGCCTGAGCTGATAAAACCCTTACACTTAGCGAATCATAGAAAGATCCATCCATTAATTTTATCCAAGACTTTCACTCCAAGAAGCTTGGTACTTTCCATCAGAAATGTCATTGCCGTGGTTAGCTTGGCTACTGCGAAGAGTTCGTCTCTGTTGCTGTGGAATTCTCTGTGCGATTGTCTGCCTGAGCTGATAAATCCCTTACGCTAAGCGTAACATAGAAAGAGCCGTCCATTAATTTTACCCAAGACTTTCACTCTGAGAAGCTTGGTACTTTCCATCAGAAATGCCATTGCAGTGGTTAGCTTGGCTACTGTGAAGAGTTAGTCTCTGCTGCTGTGCGATTGTCTGCCTGAGCTGATAAAACCCTTACACTAAGCGAAACGTATAAAAAGAGCCGTCCATTAATTCTATCCAAGACTTTCACTCCGAGAAGCTTGGTACTTTCCATCAGAAATGCCATTGCCGTGTTTAGCTTGGCTACTGCAAAGAGTTAGTCTCTGTTGCTGTGGTATTCTCTGCGAAAGTCTTCCTGAGCTGTTAAAACCCTTACACTAAGCGAAACATGGAAAGAGCGGTCCATTAATTTTATCCAAGACTTTCACTCCGAGAAGCTTGGTACTTTCCATCAGGAATGCCATTGCCATGGTTAGCTTGGCTACTGCGAAGAGTTAGTCTGTTTTGCTGTGGTATTCTCTGTGCGATTGTCTGCCTCAGCTGATAAAACCCATACTCTAAGCAAAACATGTAGAAAGAGCCATCTTGTTCTATATTTTTCAGTCAAGGTTGGTGTAGGGTTATGGTCAGCAACAGAGACTGTCTGCCTGTGCAGATAAAACCCTTATACTAAATCTATCCCAACCCTTTAAAATGTAGAAAGAGCCATCTGTTAATTGTATACAAACCTAAAGCTCCAAGACACTCAGTATTTCCCATCAGAAATGCCATTGCTGTGGTTAGCTTGACTCCTGCTAAGAATTAATCCCACAAAGAATACCATAGTAACAGAGACTGTTTTGGAGTTTGCCAAGCTAACCACTGCAGTGGCGTTTCTGTTGGAAAGTACAGAGCTTCTCGGTGTGAAAGGTTTGGATAAAATTAACGGATAGCTCATTCTACGTTTTTTTTTTTTTTTTTTTTTTTTGCTCCTTTATGGGAGCTTCGCGGAAGGAGCGCATTCTGAGGGGTTAAAAAGGGGGAACATTTCATAAATCCACCAGTTTTATCCAGACCTAAACCTTAGTCCTAACCCTTACCCTAAAAACATTAAATTGCAATAGCAGACGACTTCCAAAAAAAAAGAAGCTTATTACTCTAAACCCCACCAATAACTTTTCAAGCTTGAAGCAGGGTAAACTAATCAAGATGGGAGGTGAATTGTAAAGAAGAAACATCCAAATTTACCGTATCCTTAATCCATCAAACTCTATCCACATCCCTAACCCTAATTCTGGGGATATCTCGAAGCCAGCACTGGCGGAGGCACTCTGGTGACACGCGCTGTCCCGGGCATTCAACCCTTAACTTTCACTCCGAGAAGCTCAATATTATCCATCAGAAATGCCATTGCCGTGGTTAGCTTGGCTACTGCGAAGAGTTAGTCTCTGTTGCTGTGGTATTCTCTGTGCGATTGTCTGCCTGAGCTGATGAAACCCTTACCCTAAGCGAAACATAGAAAGAGCCGTCCAGTAATTTTCTCTAAAACTTTCGCTTCGAGAAGCTTGGTCCTTCCATCAGAAATGCCATTGCTGTGGGTAGCTTGGCTACTGCGAAGACCGTCTCTGTTGCTGTGGTATTCTCTGTGCGATTGTCTGCCTGAGCTGATAAAACCCTTACACTAAGCGAAACATATAGAAAGAAACGTCCATTAATTTTATCCAAGACTTTCACTCCGAGAAGCTTGGTACTTTCCATCAGAAATGCCATTGCCGTTGTTAGCTTGGCTACTGCTAAGAGTCTCGTTTGCTGTGGTATTCTTTGTGCGATTGCCTGCCTGAGCTGATAAAACCCTTCAATTAAGCGAAACATAGAAAGAGCCGTCCATTAATTTTATCCAAGACTTTAACTCCGAGAAGCTTGGTACTTTCCATCAGAAATGCCATTGCCGTGGTTAGCTTGGCTACTGCGAAGAGTTAGTCTCTGTTGCTGTGGTATTCTCTGTGCGATTGTCTGCCATAGCTGAAAAAATCCTTATGCTAAGCAAAACATATAGAAAGAACCGTCCATTAATTCTATCCAAGACTTTCACTCCGAGAAGCTTGGTACTTTCCATCAGAAATGCCACTGCCATGGTTAGCTTGGCTACTGCGAAGAGTTCGTCTCTATTGTTGTGGTATTCTCTGTGCGATTGTCTGCCTGAGCTGATAAAACTCTTAAGCTAAGCGAAACATAGAAAGAGCCGTCCCTTAATTTCATCCGAGACTTTCACTCCGAGAAGCTTGGTACTTTCCATCAGAAATGCCATTGCCATGGTCAGCTGGCTACTGCGAAGAGTTAGTCTCTGTTGCTGTGGTATTCTCTGTGCGATTGTCTGCCTGAGCTGATAAAACCCTTACACTTAGCGAATCATAGAAAGATCCATCCATTAATTTTATCCAAGACTTTCACTCCAAGAAGCTTGGTACTTTCCATCAGAAATGCCATTGCCGTGGTTAGCTTGGCTACTGCGAAGAGTTCGTCTCTGTTGCTGTGGAATTCTCTGTGCGATTGTCTGCCTGAGCTGATAAAACCCTTACGCTAAGCGAAACATAGAAAGAGCCGTCCCTTAATTTCATCCGAGACTTTCACTCCGAGAAGCTTGGTACTTTCCATCAGAAATGCCATTGCCATGGTCAGCTGGCTACTGCGAAGAGTTAGTCTCTGTTGCTGTGGTATTCTCTGTGCGATTGTCTGCCTGAGCTGATAAAACCCTTACAATAAGCGAAACATATAAAAAGAGCCGTCCATTAATTCTATCCAAGACTTTCACTCCGAGAAGCTTGGTACTTTCCATCAGAAATGCCATTGCCGTGGTTAGCTTGGCTACTGCGAAGAGTTCGTCTCTGTTGCTGTGGAATTCTGTGCGATTGTCTGCCTGAGCTGATAAAACCCTTACACTTAGCGAATCATAGAAAGATCCATCCATTAATTTTATCCAAGACTTTCACTCCAAGAAGCTTGGTACTTTCCATCAGAAATGTCATTGCCGTGGTTAGCTTGGCTACTGCGAAGAGTTCGTCTCTGTTGCTGTGGAATTCTCTGTGCGATTGTCTGCCTGAGCTGATAAATCCCTTACGCTAAGCGTAACATAGAAAGAGCCGTCCATTGATTTTACCCAAGACTTTCACTCTGAGAAGCTTGGTACTTTCCATCAGAAATGCCATTGCAGTGGTTAGCTTGGCTACTGTGAAGAGTTAGTCTCTGCTGCTGTGCGATTGTCTGCCTGAGCTGATAAAACCCTTACACTAAGCGAAACATGGAAAGAGCGGTCCATTAATTTTATCCAAGACTTTCACTCCGAGAAGCTTGGTACTTTCCATCAGGAATGCCATTGCCATGGTTAGCTTGGCTACTGCGAAGAGTTAGTCTGTTTTGCTGTGGTATTCTCTGTGCGATTGTCTGCCTCAGCTGATAAAACCCATACTCTAAGCAAAACATGTAGAAAGAGCCATCTTGTTCTATATTTTTCAGTCAAGGTTGGTGTAGGGTTATGGTCAGCAACAGAGACTGTCTGCCTGTGCAGATAAAACCCTTATACTAAATCTATCCCAACCCTTTAAAATGTAGAAAGAGCCATCTGTTAATTGTATACAAACCTAAAGCTCCAAGACACTCAGTATTTCCCATCAGAAATGCCATTGCTGTGGTTAGCTTGACTCCTGCTAAGAATTAATCCGACAAAGAATACCATAGTAACAGAGACTGTTTTGGAGTTTGCCAAGCTAACCACTGCAGTGGCGTTTCTGTTGGAAAGTACAGAGCTTCTCGGTGTGAAAGGTTTGGATAAAATTAACGGATAGCTCATTCTACGTTTTTTTTTTTTTTTTGCTCCTTTATGGGAGCTTCGCGGAAGGAGCGCATTCTGAGGGGTTAAAAAGGGGGAACATTTCATAAATCCACCAGTTTTATCCAGACCTAAACCTTAGTCCTAACCCTTACCCTAAAAACATTAAATTGCAATAGCAGACGACTTCCAAAAAAAGAGAAGAAGCTTATTACTCTAAACCCCACCAATAACTTTTCAAGCTTAAAGCAGGGTAAACTAATCAAGATGGGAGGTGAATTGTAAAGAAGAAACATCCAAATTTACCGTATCCTTAATCCATCAAACTCTATCCACATCCCTAACCCTAATTCTGGGGATATCTCGAAGCCAGCACTGGCGGAGGCACTCTGGTGACACGCGCTGTCCCGGGCATTCAACCCTTAACTTTCACTCCGAGAAGCTCAATATTATCCATCAGAAATACCATTGCCGTGGTTAGCTTGGCTACTGCGAAGAGTTAGTCTCTGTTGCTGTGGTATTCTCTGTGCGATTGTCTGCCTGAGCTGATAAAACCCTTACACTAAGCGAAACATATAGAAAGAAACGTCCATTAATTTTATCCAAGACTTTCACTCCGAGAAGCTTGGTACTTTCCATCAGAAATGCCATTGCCGTTGTTAGCTTGGCTACTGCTAAGAGTCTCGTTTGCTGTGGTATTCTTTGTGCGATTGCCTGCCTGAGCTGATAAAACCCTTCAATTAAGCGAAACATAGAAAGAGCCGTCCATTAATTTTATCCAAGACTTTAACTCCGAGAAGCTTGGTACTTTCCATCAGAAATGCCATTGCCGTGGTTAGCTTGGCTACTGCGAAGAGTTAGTCTCTGTTGCTGTGGTATTCTCTGTGCGATTGTCTGCCATAGCTGAAAAAATCCTTATGCAAAGCAAAACATATAGAAAGAACCGTCCATTAATTCTATCCAAGACTTTCACTCCGAGAAGCTTGGTACTTTCCATCAGAAATGCCACTGCCGTGGTTAGCTTGGCTACTGCGAAGAGTTCGTCTCTATTGTTGTGGTATTCTCTGTGCGATTGTCTGCCTGAGCTGATAAAACTCTTAAGCTAAGCGAAACATAGAAAGAGCCGTCCCTTAATTTCATCCGAGACTTTCACTCCGAGAAGCTTGGTACTTTCCATCAGAAATGCCATTGCCATGGTCAGCTGGCTACTGCGAAGAGTTAGTCTCTGTTGCTGTGGTATTGTCTGCCTGAGCTGATAAAACCCTTACACTTAGCGAATCATAGAAAGATCCATCCATTAATTTTATCCAAGACTTTCACTCCAAGAAGCTTGGTACTTTCCATCAGAAATGCCATTGCCGTGGTTAGCTTGGCTACTGCGAAGAGTTCGTCTCTGTTGCTGTGGAATTCTCTGTGCGATTGTCTGCCTGAGCTGATAAAACCCTTACGCTAAGCGAAACATAGAAAGAGCCGTCCCTTAATTTCATCCGAGACTTTCACTCCGAGAAGCTTGGTACTTTCCATCAGAAATGCCATTGCCATGGTCAGCTGGCTACTGCGAAGAGTTAGTCTCTGTTGCTGTGGTATTCTCTGTGCGATTGTCTGCCTGAGCTGATAAAACCCTTACACTTAGCGAATCATATAAAAAGAGCCGTCCATTAATTCTATCCAAGACTTTCACTCCGAGAAGCTTGGTACTTTCCATCAGAAATGCCATTGCCGTGGTTAGCTTGGCTACTGCGAAGAGTTCGTCTCTGTTGCTGTGGAATTCTGTGCGATTGTCTGCCTGAGCTGATAAAACCCTTACACTTAGCGAATCATAGAAAGATCCATCCATTAATTTTATCCAAGACTTTCACTCCAAGAAGCTTGGTACTTTCCATCAGAAATGTCATTGCCGTGGTTAGCTTGGCTACTGCGAAGAGTTCGTCTCTGTTGCTGTGGAATTCTCTGTGCGATTGTCTGCCTGAGCTGATAAATCCCTTACGCTAAGCGTAACATAGAAAGAGCCGTCCATTGATTTTACCCAAGACTTTCACTCTGAGAAGGTTGGTACTTTCCATCAGAAATGCCATTGCAGTGGTTAGCTTGGCTACTGTGAAGAGTTAGTCTCTGCTGCTGTGCGATTGTCTGCCTGAGCTGATAAAACCCTTACACTAAGCGAAACATGGAAAGAGCGGTCCATTAATTTTATCCAAGACTTTCACTCCGAGAAGCTTGGTACTTTCCATCAGGAATGCCATTGCCATGGTTAGCTTGGCTACTGCGAAGAGTTAGTCTGTTTTGCTGTGGTATTCTCTGTGCGATTGTCTGCCTCAGCTGATAAAACCCATACTCTAAGCAAAACATGTAGAAAGAGCCATCTTGTTCTATATTTTTCAGTCAAGGTTGGTGTAGGGTTATGGTCAGCAACAGAGACTGTCTGCCTGTGCAGATAAAACCCTTATACTAAATCTATCCCAACCCTTTAAAATGTAGAAAGAGCCATCTGTTAATTGTATACAAACCTAAAGCTCCAAGACACTCAGTATTTCCCATCAGAAATGCCATTGCTGTGGTTAGCTTGACTCCTGCTAAGAATTAATCCCACAAAGAATACCATAGTAACAGAGACTGTTTTGGAGTTTGCCAAGCTAACCACTGCAGTGGCGTTTCTGTTGGAAAGTACAGAGCTTCTCGGTGTGAAAGGTTTGGATAAAATTAACGGATAGCTCATTCTACGTTTTTTTTTTTTTTGCTCCTTTATGGGAGCTTCGCGGAAGGAGCGCATTCTGAGGGGTTAAAAAGGGGGAACATTTCATAAATCCACCAGTTTTATCCAGACCTAAACCTTAGTCCTAACCCTTACCCTAAAAACATTAAATTGCAATAGCAGACGACTTCCAAAAAAAGAGAAGAAGCTTATTACTCTAAACCCCACCAATAACTTTTCAAGCTTAAAGCAGGGTAAACTAATCAAGATGGGAGGTGAATTGTAAAGAAGAAACATCCAAATTTACCGTATCCTTAATCCATCAAACTCTATCCACATCCCTAACCCTAATTCTGGGGATATCTCGAAGCCAGCACTGGCGGAGGCACTCTGGTGACACGCGCTGTCCCGGGCATTCAACCCTTAACTTTCACTCCGAGAAGCTCAATATTATCCATCAGAAATACCATTGCCGTGGTTAGCTTGGCTACTGCGAAGAGTTAGTCTCTGTTGCTGTGGTATTCTCTGTGCGATTGTCTGCCTGAGCTGATAAAACCCTTACACTAAGCGAAACATATAGAAAGAAACGTCCATTAATTTTATCCAAGACTTTCACTCCGAGAAGCTTGGTACTTTCCATCAGAAATGCCATTGCCGTTGTTAGCTTGGCTACTGCTAAGAGTCTCGTTTGCTGTGGTATTCTTTGTGCGATTGCCTGCCTGAGCTGATAAAACCCTTCAATTAAGCGAAACATAGAAAGAGCCGTCCATTAATTTTATCCAAGACTTTAACTCCGAGAAGCTTGGTACTTTCCATCAGAAATGCCATTGCCGTGGTTAGCTTGGCTACTGCGAAGAGTTCGTCTCTGTTGCTGTGGTATTCTCTGTGCGATTGTCTGCCATAGCTGAAAAAATCCTTATGCTAAGCAAAACATATAGAAAGAACCGTCCATTAATTCTATCCAAGACTTTCACTCCGAGAAGCTTGGTACTTTCCATCAGAAATGCCACTGCCATGGTTAGCTTGGCTACTGCGAAGAGTTCGTCTCTATTGTTGTGGTATTCTCTGTGCGATTGTCTGCCTGAGCTGATAAAACCCTTACACTTAGCGAATCATAGAAAGATCCATCCGTTAATTTTATCCAAGACTTTCACTCCAAGAAGCTTGGTACTTTCCATCAGAAATGCCATTGCCGTGGTTAGCTTGGCTACTGCGAAGAGTTCGTCTCTGTTGCTGTGGAATTCTCTGTGCGATTGTCTGCCTGAGCTGATAAAACCCTTACGCTAAGCGAAACATAGAAAGAGCCGTCCCTTAATTTCATCCGAGACTTTCACTCCGAGAAGCTTGGTACTTTCCATCAGAAATGCCATTGCCATGGTCAGCTGGCTACTGCGAAGAGTTAGTCTCTGTTGCTGTGGTATTCTCTGTGCGATTGTCTGCCTGAGCTGATAAAACCCTTACACTTAGCGAATCATAGAAAGATCCATCCATTAATTTTATCCAAGACTTTCACTCCAAGAAGCTTGGTACTTTCCATCAGAAATGTCATTGCCGTGGTTAGCTTGGCTACTGCGAAGAGTTCGTCTCTGTTGCTGTGGAATTCTCTGTGCGATTGTCTGCCTGAGCTGATAAATCCCTTACGCTAAGCGTAACATAGAAAGAGCCGTCCATTAATTTTACCCAAGACTTACACTCTGAGAAGCTTGGTACTTTCCATCAGAAATGCCATTGCCGTGGTTAGCTTGGCTACTGTGAAGAGTTAGTCTCTGTTGCTGTGCGATTGTCTGCCTGAGCTGATAAAACCCTTACAATAAGCGAAACATATAAAAAGAGCCGTCCATTAATTCTATCCAAGACTTTCACTCCGAGAAGCTTGGTACTTTCCATCAGAAATGCCATTGCCGTGGTTAGCTTGGCTACTGCGAAGAGTTCGTCTCTGTTGCTGTGGAATTCTGTGCGATTGTCTGCCTGAGCTGATAAAACCCTTACACTTAGCGAATCATAGAAAGATCCATCCATTAATTTTATCCAAGACTTTCACTCCAAGAAGCTTGGTACTTTCCATCAGAAATGTCATTGCCGTGGTTAGCTTGGCTACTGCGAAGAGTTCGTCTCTGTTGCTGTGGAATTCTCTGTGCGATTGTCTGCCTGAGCTGATAAATCCCTTACGCTAAGCGTAACATAGAAAGAGCCGTCCATTAATTTTACCCAAGACTTTCACTCTGAGAAGCTTGGTACTTTCCATCAGAAATGCCATTGCAGTGGTTAGCTTGGCTACTGTGAAGAGTTAGTCTCTGCTGCTGTGCGATTGTCTGCCTGAGCTGATAAAACCCTTACACTAAGCGAAACGTATAAAAAGAGCCGTCCATTAATTCTATCCAAGACTTTCACTCCGAGAAGCTTGGTACTTTCCATCAGAAATGCCATTGCCGTGTTTAGCTTGGCTACTGCAAAGAGTTAGTCTCTGTTGCTGTGGTATTCTCTGTGCGAAAGTCTTCCTGAGCTGTTAAAACCCTTACACTACGCGAAACATAGAAAGAGCGGTCCATTAATTTTATCCAAGACTTTCACTCCGAGAAGCTTGGTACTTTCCATCAGGAATGCCATTGCCATGGTTAGCTTGGCTACTGCGAAGAGTTAGTCTCTTTTGCTGTGGTATTCTCTGTGCGATTGTCTGCCTCAGCTGATAAAACCCATACTCTAAGCAAAACATGTAGAAAGAGCCATCTTGTTCTATATTTTTCAGTCAAGGTTGGTGTAGGGTTATGGTCAGCAACAGAGACTGTCTGCCTGTGCAGATAAAACCCTTATACTAAATCTATCCCAACCCTTTAAAATGTAGAAAGAGCCATCTGTTAATTGTATACAAACCTAAAGCTCCAAGACACTCAGTATTTCCCATCAGAAATGCCATTGCTGTGGTTAGCTTGACTCCTGCTAAGAATTAATCCCACAAAGAATACCATAGTAACAGAGACTGTTTTGGAGTTTGCCAAGCTAACCACTGCAGTGGCGTTTCTGTTGGAAAGTACAGAGCTTCTCGGTGTGAAAGGTTTGGATAAAATTAACGGATAGCTCATTCTACCTTTTTTTTTTTTTTTTTTTTTTTTTGCTCCTTTATGGGAGCTTCGCGGAAGGAGCGCATTCTGAGGGGTTAAAAAGGGGGAACATTTCATAAATCCACCAGTTTTATCCAGACCTAAACCTTAGTCCTAACCCTTACCCTAAAAACATTAAATTGCAATAGCAGACGACTTCCAAAAAAAGAGAAGAAGCTTATTACTCTAAACCCCACCAATAACTTTTCAAGCTTAAAGCAGGGTAAACTAATCAAGATGGGAGGTGAATTGTAAAGAAGAAACATCCAAATTTACCGTATCCTTAATCCATCAAACTCTATCCACATCCCTAACCCTAATTCTGGGGATATCTCGAAGCCAGCACTGGCGGAGGCACTCTGGTGACACGCGCTGTCCCGGGCATTCAACCCTTAACTTTCACTCCGAGAAGCTCAATATTATCCATCAGAAATGCCATTGCCGTGGTTAGCTTGGCTACTGCGAAGAGTTAGTCTCTGTTGCTGTGGTATTCTCTGTGCGATTGTCTGCCTGAGCTGATGAAACCCTTACCCTAAGCGAAACATAGAAAGAGCCGTCCAGTAATTTTCTCTAAAACTTTCGCTTCGAGAAGCTTGGTCCTTCCATCAGAAATGCCATTGCTGTGGGTAGCTTGGCTACTGCGAAGACCGTCTCTGTTGCTGTGGTATTCTCTGTGCGATTGTCTGCCTGAGCTGATAAAACCCTTACACTAAGCGAAACATATAGAAAGAGCCGTCCATTAATTTTATCCAAGACTTTAACTCCGAGAAGCTTGGTACTTTCCATCAGAAATGCCATTGCCGTGGTTAGCTTGGCTACTGCGAAGAGTTAGTCTCTGTTGCTGTGGTATTCTCTGTGCGATTGTCTGCCATAGCTGAAAAAATCCTTATGCTAAGCAAAACATATAGAAAGAACCGTCCATTAATTCTATCCAAGACTTTCACTCCGAGAAGCTTGGTACTTTCCATCAGAAATGCCACTGCCATGGTTAGCTTGGCTACTGCGAAGAGTTCGTCTCTATTGTTGTGGTATTCTCTGTGCGATTGTCTGCCTGAGCTGATAAAACTCTTAAGCTAAGCGAAACATAGAAAGAGCCGTCCCTTAATTTCATCCGAGACTTTCACTCCGAGAAGCTTGGTACTTTCCATCAGAAATGCCATTGCCATGGTCAGCTGGCTACTGCGAAGAGTTAGTCTCTGTTGCTGTGGTATTCTCTGTGCGATTGTCTGCCTGAGCTGATAAAACCCTTACACTTAGCGAATCATAGAAAGATCCATCCATTAATTTTATCCAAGACTTTCACTCCAAGAAGCTTGGTACTTTCCATCAGAAATGCCATTGCCGTGGTTAGCTTGGCTACTGCGAAGAGTTCGTCTCTGTTGCTGTGGAATTCTCTGTGCGATTGTCTGCCTGAGCTGATAAAACCCTTACGCTAAGCGAAACATAGAAAGAGCCGTCCCTTAATTTCATCCGAGACTTTCACTCCGAGAAGCTTGGTACTTTCCATCAGAAATGCCATTGCCATGGTCAGCTGGCTACTGCGAAGAGTTAGTCTCTGTTGCTGTGGTATTCTCTGTGCGATTGTCTGCCTGAGCTGATAAAACCCTTACACTTAGCGAATCATAGAAAGATCCATCCATTAATTTTATCCAAGACTTTCACTCCAAGAAGCTTGGTACTTTCCATCAGAAATGTCATTGCCGTGGTTAGCTTGGCTACTGCGAAGAGTTCGTCTCTGTTGCTGTGGAATTCTCTGTGCGATTGTCTGCCTGAGCTGATAAATCCCTTACGCTAAGCGTAACATAGAAAGAGCCGTCCATTAATTTTACCCAAGACTTACACTCTGAGAAGCTTGGTACTTTCCATCAGAAATGCCATTGCCGTAGTTAGCTTGGCTACTGTGAAGAGTTAGTCTCTGTTGCTGTGCGATTGTCTGCCTGAGCTGATAAAACCCTTACAATAAGCGAAACATATAAAAAGAGCCGTCCATTAATTCTATCCAAGACTTTCACTCCGAGAAGCTTGGTACTTTCCATCAGAAATGCCATTGCCGTGGTTAGCTTGGCTACTGCGAAGAGTTCGTCTCTGTTGCTGTGGAATTCTGTGCGATTGTCTGCCTGAGCTGATAAAACCCTTACACTTAGCGAATCATAGAAAGATCCATCCATTAATTTTATCCAAGACTTTCACTCCAAGAAGCTTGGTACTTTCCATCAGAAATGTCATTGCCGTGGTTAGCTTGGCTACAGCGTAGAGTTCGTCTCTGTTGCTGTGGAATTCTCTGTGCGATTGTCTGCCTGAGCTGATAAATCCCTTACGCTAAGCGTAACATAGAAAGAGCCGTCCATTAATTTTACCCAAGACTTTCACTCTGAGAAGCTTGGTACTTTCCATCAGAAATGCCATTGCAGTGGTCCGCTTGGCTACTGTGAAGAGTTAGTCTCTGCTGCTGTGCGATTGTCTGCCTGAGCTGATAAAACCCTTACACTAAGCGAAACGTATAAAAAGAGCCGTCCATTAATTCTATCCAAGACTTTCACTCCGAGAAGCTTGGTACTTTCCATCAGAAATGCCATTGCCGTGTTTAGCTTGGCTACTGCAAAGAGTTAGTCTCTGTTGCTGTGGTATTCTCTGTGCGAAAGTCTTCCTGAGCTGTTAAAACCCTTACACTAAGCGAAACATAGAAAGAGCGGTCCATTAATTTTATCCAAGACTTTCACTCCGAGAAGCTTGGTACTTTCCATCAGGAATGCCATTGCCATGGTTAGCTTGGCTACTGCGAAGAGTTAGTCTCTTTTGCTGTGGTATTCTCTGTGCGATTGTCTGCCTCAGCTGATAAAACCCATACTCTAAGCAAAACATGTAGAAAGAGCCATCTTGTTCTATATTTTTCAGTCAAGGTTGGTGTAGGGTTATGGTCAGCAACAGAGACTGTCTGCCTGTGCAGATAAAACCCTTATACTAAATCTATCCCAACCCTTTAAAATGTAGAAAGAGCCATCTGTTAATTGTATACAAACCTAAAGCTCCAAGACACTCAGTATTTCCCATCAGAAATGCCATTGCTGTGGTTAGCTTGAATCCTGCTAAGAATTAATCCCACAAAGAATACCATAGTAACAGAGACTGTTTTGGAGTTTGCCAAGCTAACCACTGCAGTGGCGTTTCTGTTGGAAAGTACAGAGCTTCTCGGTGTGAAAGGTTTGGATAAAATTAACGGATAGCTCATTCTACGTTTGTTTTTTTTTTTGCTCCTTTATGGGAGCTTCGCGGAAGGAGCGCATTCTGAGGGGTTAAAAAGGGGGAACATTTCATAAATCCACCAGTTTTATCCAGACCTAAACCTTAGTCCTAACCCTTACCCTAAAAACATTAAATTGCAATAGCAGACGACTTCCAAAAAAAGAGAAGAAGCTTATTACTCTAAACCCCACCAATAACTTTTCAAGCTTAAAGCAGGGTAAACTAATCAAGATGGGAGGTGAATTGTAAAGAAGAAACATCCAAATTTACCGTATCCTTAATCCATCAAACTCTATCCACATCCCTAACCCTAATTCTGGGGATATCTCGAAGCCAGCACTGGCGGAGGCACTCTGGTGACACGCGCTGTCCCGGGCATTCAACCCTTAACTTTCACTCCGAGAAGCTCAATATTATCCATCAGAAATACCATTGCCGTGGTTAGCTTGGCTACTGCGAAGAGTTAGTCTCTGTTGCTGTGGTATTCTCTGTGCGATTGTCTGCCTGAGCTGATAAAACCCTTACACTAAGCGAAACATATAGAAAGAAACGTCCATTAATTTTATCCAAGACTTTCACTCCGAGAAGCTTGGTACTTTCCATCAGAAATGCCATTGCCGTTGTTAGCTTGGCTACTGCTAAGAGTCTCGTTTGCTGTGGTATTCTTTGTGCGATTGCCTGCCTGAGCTGATAAAACCCTTCAATTAAGCGAAACATAGAAAGAGCCGTCCATTAATTTTATCCAAGACTTTAACTCCGAGAAGCTTGGTACTTTCCATCAGAAATGCCATTGCCGTGGTTAGCTTGGCTACTGCGAAGAGTTAGTCTCTGTTGCTGTGGTATTCTCTGTGCGATTGTCTGCCATAGCTGAAAAAATCCTTATGCTAAGCAAAACATATAGAAAGAACCGTCCATTAATTCTATCCAAGACTTTCACTCCGAGAAGCTTGGTACTTTCCATCAGAAATGCCACTGCCATGGTTAGCTTGGCTACTGCGAAGAGTTCGTCTCTATTGTTGTGGTATTCTCTGTGCGATTGTCTGCCTGAGCTGATAAAACTCTTAAGCTAAGCGAAACATAGAAAGAGCCGTCCCTTAATTTCATCCGAGACTTTCACTCCGAGAAGCTTGGTACTTTCCATCAGAAATGCCATTGCCATGGTCAGCTGGCTACTGCGAAGAGTTAGTCTCTGTTGCTGTGGTATTCTCTGTGCGATTGTCTGCCTGAGCTGATAAAACCCTTACACTTAGCGAATCATAGAAAGATCCATCCATTAATTTTATCCAAGACTTTCACTCCAAGAAGCTTGGTACTTTCCATCAGAAATGCCATTGCCGTGGTTAGCTTGGCTACTGCGAAGAGTTCGTCTCTGTTGCTGTGGAATTCTCTGTGCGATTGTCTGCCTGAGCTGATAAAACCCTTACGCTAAGCGAAACATAGAAAGAGCCGTCCCTTAATTTCATCCGAGACTTTCACTCCGAGAAGCTTGGTACTTTCCATCAGAAATGCCATTGCCATGGTCAGCTGGCTACTGCGAAGAGTTAGTCTCTGTTGCTGTGGTATTCTCTGTGCGATTGTCTGCCTGAGCTGATAAAACCCTTACACTTAGCGAATCATAGAAAGATCCATCCATTAATTTTATCCAAGACTTTCACTCCAAGAAGCTTGGTACTTTCCATCAGAAATGTCATTGCCGTGGTTAGCTTGGCTACTGCGAAGAGTTCGTCTCTGTTGCTGTGGAATTCTCTGTGCGATTGTCTGCCTGAGCTGATAAATCCCTTACGCTAAGCGTAACATAGAAAGAGCCGTCCATTAATTTTACCCAAGACTTACACTCTGAGAAGCTTGGTACTTTCCATCAGAAATGCCATTGCCGTGGTTAGCTTGGCTACTGTGAAGAGTTAGTCTCTGTTGCTGTGCGATTGTCTGCCTGAGCTGATAAAACCCTTACAATAAGCGAAACATATAAAAAGAGCCGTCCATTAATTCTATCCAAGACTTTCACTCCGAGAAGCTTGGTACTTTCCATCAGAAATGCCATTGCCGTGGTTAGCTTGGCTACTGCGAAGAGTTCGTCTCTGTTGCTGTGGAATTCTGTGCGATTGTCTGCCTGAGCTGATAAAACCCTTACACTTAGCGAATCATAGAAAGATCCATCCATTAATTTTATCCAAGACTTTCACTCCAAGAAGCTTGGTACTTTCCATCAGAAATGTCATTGCCGTGGTTAGCTTGGCTACTGCGAAGAGTTCGTCTCTGTTGCTGTGGAATTCTCTGTGCGATTGTCTGCCTGAGCTGATAAATCCCTTACGCTAAGCGTAACATAGAAAGAGCCGTCCATTAATTTTACCCAAGACTTTCAATCTGAGAAGCTTGGTACTTTCCATCAGAAATGCCATTGCAGTGGTTAGCTTGGCTACTGTGAAGAGTTAGTCTCTGCTGCTGTGCGATTGTCTGCCTGAGCTGATAAAACCCTTACACTAAGCGAAACGTATAAAAAGAGCCGTCCATTAATTCTATCCAAGACTTTCACTCCGAGAAGCTTGGTACTTTCCATCAGAAATGCCATTGCCGTGTTTAGCTTGGCTACTGCAAAGAGTTAGTCTCTGTTGCTGTGGTATTCTCTGTGCGAAAGTCTTCCTGAGCTGTTAAAACCCTTACACTACGCGAAACATAGAAAGAGCGGTCCATTAATTTTATCCAAGACTTTCACTCCGAGAAGCTTGGTACTTTCCATCAGGAATGCCATTGCCATGGTTAGCTTGGCTACTGCGAAGAGTTAGTCTCTTTTGCTGTGGTATTCTCTGTGCGATTGTCTGCCTCAGCTGATAAAACCCATACTCTAAGCAAAACATGTAGAAAGAGCCATCTTGTTCTATATTTTTCAGTCAAGGTTGGTGTAGGGTTATGGTCAGCAACAGAGACTGTCTGCCTGTGCAGATAAAACCCTTATACTAAATCTATCCCAACCCTTTAAAATGTAGAAAGAGCCATCTGTTAATTGTATACAAACCTAAAGCTCCAAGACACTCAGTATTTCCCATCAGAAATGCCATTGCTGTGGTTAGCTTGACTCCTGCTAAGAATTAATCCGACAAAGAATACCATAGTAACAGAGACTGTTTTGGAGTTTGCCAAGCTAACCACTGCAGTGGCGTTTCTGTTGGAAAGTACAGAGCTTCTCGGTGTGAAAGGTTTGGATAAAATTAACGGATAGCTCATTCTACGTTTTTTTTTTTTTTTTGCTCCTTTATGGGAGCTTCGCGGAAGGAGCGCATTCTGAGGGGTTAAAAAGGGGGAACATTTCATAAATCCACCAGTTTTATCCAGACCTAAACCTTAGTCCTAACCCTTACCCTAAAAACATTAAATTGCAATAGCAGACGACTTCCAAAAAAAGAGAAGAAGCTTATTACTCTAAACCCCACCAATAACTTTTCAAGCTTAAAGCAGGGTAAACTAATCAAGATGGGAGGTGAATTGTAAAGAAGAAACATCCAAATTTACCGTATCCTTAATCCATCAAACTCTATCCACATCCCTAACCCTAATTCTGGGGATATCTCGAAGCCAGCACTGGCGGAGGCACTCTGGTGACACGCGCTGTCCCGGGCATTCAACCCTTAACTTTCACTCCGAGAAGCTCAATATTATCCATCAGAAATACCATTGCCGTGGTTAGCTTGGCTACTGCGAAGAGTTAGTCTCTGTTGCTGTGGTATTCTCTGTGCGATTGTCTGCCTGAGCTGATAAAACCCTTACACTAAGCGAAACATATAGAAAGAAACGTCCATTAATTTTATCCAAGACTTTCACTCCGAGAAGCTTGGTACTTTCCATCAGAAATGCCATTGCCGTGTTTAGCTTGGCTACTGCAAAGAGTTAGTCTCTGTTGCTGTGGTATTCTCTGTGCGAAAGTCTTCCTGAGCTGTTAAAACCCTTACACTAAGCGAAACATAGAAAGAGCGGTCCATTAATTTTATCCAAGACTTTCACTCCGAGAAGCTTGGTACTTTCCATCAGGAATGCCATTGCCATGGTTAGCTTGGCTACTGCGAAGAGTTAGTCTCTTTTGCTGTGGTATTCTCTGTGCGATTGTCTGCCTCAGCTGATAAAACCCATACTCTAAGCAAAACATGTAGAAAGAGCCATCTTGTTCTATATTTTTCAGTCAAGGTTGGTGTAGGGTTATGGTCAGCAACAGAGACTGTCTGCCTGTGCAGATAAAACCCTTATACTAAATCTATCCCAACCCTTTAAAATGTAGAAAGAGCCATCTGTTAATTGTATACAAACCTAAAGCTCCAAGACACTCAGTATTTCCCATCAGAAATGCCATTGCTGTGGTTAGCTTGAATCCTGCTAAGAATTAATCCCACAAAGAATACCATAGTAACAGAGACTGTTTTGGAGTTTGCCAAGCTAACCACTGCAGTGGCGTTTCTGTTGGAAAGTACAGAGCTTCTCGGTGTGAAAGGTTTGGATAAAATTAACGGATAGCTCATTCTACGTTTGTTTTTTTTTTTGCTCCTTTATGGGAGCTTCGCGGAAGGAGCGCATTCTGAGGGGTTAAAAAGGGGGAACATTTCATAAATCCACCAGTTTTATCCAGACCTAAACCTTAGTCCTAACCCTTACCCTAAAAACATTAAATTGCAATAGCAGACGACTTCCAAAAAAAGAGAAGAAGCTTATTACTCTAAACCCCACCAATAACTTTTCAAGCTTAAAGCAGGGTAAACTAATCAAGATGGGAGGTGAATTGTAAAGAAGAAACATCCAAATTTACCGTATCCTTAATCCATCAAACTCTATCCACATCCCTAACCCTAATTCTGGGGATATCTCGAAGCCAGCACTGGCGGAGGCACTCTGGTGACACGCGCTGTCCCGGGCATTCAACCCTTAACTTTCACTCCGAGAAGCTCAATATTATCCATCAGAAATACCATTGCCGTGGTTAGCTTGGCTACTGCGAAGAGTTAGTCTCTGTTGCTGTGGTATTCTCTGTGCGATTGTCTGCCTGAGCTGATAAAACCCTTACACTAAGCGAAACATATAGAAAGAAACGTCCATTAATTTTATCCAAGACTTTCACTCCGAGAAGCTTGGTACTTTCCATCAGAAATGCCATTGCCGTTGTTAGCTTGGCTACTGCTAAGAGTCTCGTTTGCTGTGGTATTCTTTGTGCGATTGCCTGCCTGAGCTGATAAAACCCTTCAATTAAGCGAAACATAGAAAGAGCCGTCCATTAATTTTATCCAAGACTTTAACTCCGAGAAGCTTGGTACTTTCCATCAGAAATGCCATTGCCGTGGTTAGCTTGGCTACTGCGAAGAGTTAGTCTCTGTTGCTGTGGTATTCTCTGTGCGATTGTCTGCCATAGCTGAAAAAATCCTTATGCTAAGCAAAACATATAGAAAGAACCGTCCATTAATTCTATCCAAGACTTTCACTCCGAGAAGCTTGGTACTTTCCATCAGAAATGCCACTGCCATGGTTAGCTTGGCTACTGCGAAGAGTTCGTCTCTATTGTTGTGGTATTCTCTGTGCGATTGTCTGCCTGAGCTGATAAAACTCTTAAGCTAAGCGAAACATAGAAAGAGCCGTCCCTTAATTTCATCCGAGACTTTCACTCCGAGAAGCTTGGTACTTTCCATCAGAAATGCCATTGCCATGGTCAGCTGGCTACTGCGAAGAGTTAGTCTCTGTTGCTGTGGTATTCTCTGTGCGATTGTCTGCCTGAGCTGATAAAACCCTTACACTTAGCGAATCATAGAAAGATCCATCCATTAATTTTATCCAAGACTTTCACTCCAAGAAGCTTGGTACTTTCCATCAGAAATGCCATTGCCGTGGTTAGCTTGGCTACTGCGAAGAGTTCGTCTCTGTTGCTGTGGAATTCTCTGTGCGATTGTCTGCCTGAGCTGATAAAACCCTTACGCTAAGCGAAACATAGAAAGAGCCGTCCCTTAATTTCATCCGAGACTTTCACTCCGAGAAGCTTGGTACTTTCCATCAGAAATGCCATTGCCATGGTCAGCTGGCTACTGCGAAGAGTTAGTCTCTGTTGCTGTGGTATTCTCTGTGCGATTGTCTGCCTGAGCTGATAAAACCCTTACACTTAGCGAATCATAGAAAGATCCATCCATTAATTTTATCCAAGACTTTCACTCCAAGAAGCTTGGTACTTTCCATCAGAAATGTCATTGCCGTGGTTAGCTTGGCTACTGCGAAGAGTTCGTCTCTGTTGCTGTGGAATTCTCTGTGCGATTGTCTGCCTGAGCTGATAAATCCCTTACGCTAAGCGTAACATAGAAAGAGCCGTCCATTAATTTTACCCAAGACTTACACTCTGAGAAGCTTGGTACTTTCCATCAGAAATGCCATTGCCGTGGTTAGCTTGGCTACTGTGAAGAGTTAGTCTCTGTTGCTGTGCGATTGTCTGCCTGAGCTGATAAAACCCTTACAATAAGCGAAACATATAAAAAGAGCCGTCCATTAATTCTATCCAAGACTTTCACTCCGAGAAGCTTGGTACTTTCCATCAGAAATGCCATTGCCGTGGTTAGCTTGGCTACTGCGAAGAGTTCGTCTCTGTTGCTGTGGAATTCTGTGCGATTGTCTGCCTGAGCTGATAAAACCCTTACACTTAGCGAATCATAGAAAGATCCATCCATTAATTTTATCCAAGACTTTCACTCCAAGAAGCTTGGTACTTTCCATCAGAAATGTCATTGCCGTGGTTAGCTTGGCTACTGCGAAGAGTTCGTCTCTGTTGCTGTGGAATTCTCTGTGCGATTGTCTGCCTGAGCTGATAAATCCCTTACGCTAAGCGTAACATAGAAAGAGCCGTCCATTAATTTTACCCAAGACTTTCAATCTGAGAAGCTTGGTACTTTCCATCAGAAATGCCATTGCAGTGGTTAGCTTGGCTACTGTGAAGAGTTAGTCTCTGCTGCTGTGCGATTGTCTGCCTGAGCTGATAAAACCCTTACACTAAGCGAAACGTATAAAAAGAGCCGTCCATTAATTCTATCCAAGACTTTCACTCCGAGAAGCTTGGTACTTTCCATCAGAAATGCCATTGCCGTGTTTAGCTTGGCTACTGCAAAGAGTTAGTCTCTGTTGCTGTGGTATTCTCTGTGCGAAAGTCTTCCTGAG
Organism: Lampris incognitus; assembly: GCF_029633865.1. Taxonomy (NCBI): domain Eukaryota; kingdom Metazoa; phylum Chordata; class Actinopteri; order Lampriformes; family Lampridae; genus Lampris; species Lampris incognitus. The sequence goes on from NW_026611347.1 coordinate 23,726, forward strand.
CTGTTAAAACCCTTACACTACGCGAAACATAGAAAGAGCGGTCCATTAATTTTATCCAAGACTTTCACTCCGAGAAGCTTGGTACTTTCCATCAGGAATGCCATTGCCATGGTTAGCTTGGCTACTGCGAAGAGTTAGTCTCTTTTGCTGTGGTATTCTCTGTGCGATTGTCTGCCTCAGCTGATAAAACCCATACTCTAAGCAAAACATGTAGAAAGAGCCATCTTGTTCTATATTTTTCAGTCAAGGTTGGTGTAGGGTTATGGTCAGCAACAGAGACTGTCTGCCTGTGCAGATAAAACCCTTATACTAAATCTATCCCAACCCTTTAAAATGTAGAAAGAGCCATCTGTTAATTGTATACAAACCTAAAGCTCCAAGACACTCAGTATTTCCCATCAGAAATGCCATTGCTGTGGTTAGCTTGACTCCTGCTAAGAATTAATCCCACAAAGAATACCATAGTAACAGAGACTGTTTTGGAGTTTGCCAAGCTAACCACTGCAGTGGCGTTTCTGTTGGAAAGTACAGAGCTTCTCGGTGTGAAAGGTTTGGATAAAATTAACGGATAGCTCATTCTACGTTTTTTTTTTTTTTTTTTTTGCTCCTTTATGGGAGCTTCGCGGAAGGAGCGCATTCTGAGGGGTTAAAAAGGGGGAACATTTCATAAATCCACCAGTTTTATCCAGACCTAAACCTTAGTCCTAACCCTTACCCTAAAAACATTAAATTGCAATAGCAGACGACTTCCAAAAAAAGAGAAGAAGCTTATTACTCTAAACCCCACCAATAACTTTTCAAGCTTAAAGCAGGGTAAACTAATCAAGATGGGAGGTGAATTGTAAAGAAGAAACATCCAAATTTACCGTATCCTTAATCCATCAAACTCTATCCACATCCCTAACCCTAATTCTGGGGATATCTCGAAGCCAGCACTGGCGGAGGCACTCTGGTGACACGCGCTGTCCCGGGCATTCAACCCTTAACTTTCACTCCGAGAAGCTCAATATTATCCATCAGAAATGCCATTGCAGTGGTTAGCTTGGCTACTGCGAAGAGTTAGTCTCTGTTGCTGTGGTATTCTCTGTGCGATTGTCTGCCTGAGCTGATGAAACCCTTACCCTAAGCGAAACATAGAAAGAGCCGTCCAGTAATTTTCTCTAAAACTTTCGCTTCGAGAAGCTTGGTCCTTCCATCAGAAATGCCATTGCTGTGGGTAGCTTGGCTACTGCGAAGACCGTCTCTGTTGCTGTGGTATTCTCTGTGCGATTGTCTGCCTGAGCTGATAAAACCCTTACACTAAGCGAAACATATAGAAAGAAACGTCCATTAATTTTATCCAAGACTTTAACTCCGAGAAGCTTGGTACTTTCCATCAGAAATGCCATTGCCGTTGTTAGCTTGGCTACTGCTAAGAGTCTCGTTTGCTGTGGTATTCTTTGTGCGATTGCCTGCCTGAGCTGATAAAACCCTTCAATTAAGCGAAACATAGAAAGAGCCGTCCATTAATTTTATCCAAGACTTTAACTCCGAGAAGCTTGGTACTTTCCATCAGAAATGCCATTGCCGTGGTTAGCTTGGCTACTGCGAAGAGTTAGTCTCTGTTGCTGTGGTATTCTCTGTGCGATTGTCTGCCATAGCTGAAAAAATCCTTATGCTAAGCAAAACATATAGAAAGAACCGTCCATTAATTCTATCCAAGACTTTCACTCCGAGAAGCTTGGTACTTTCCATCAGAAATGCCACTGCCATGGTTAGCTTGGCTACTGCGAAGAGTTCGTCTCTATTGTTGTGGTATTCTCTGTGCGATTGTCTGCCTGAGCTGATAAAACTCTTAAGCTAAGCGAAACATAGAAAGAGCCGTCCCTTAATTTCATCCGAGACTTTCACTCCGAGAAGCTTGGTACTTTCCATCAGAAATGCCATTGCCATGGTCAGCTGGCTACTGCGAAGAGTTAGTCTCTGTTGCTGTGGTATTCTCTGTGCGATTGTCTGCCTGAGCTGATAAAACCCTTACACTTAGCGAATCATAGAAAGATCCATCCATTAATTTTATCCAAGACTTTCACTCCAAGAAGCTTGGTACTTTCCATCAGAAATGCCATTGCCGTGGTTAGCTTGGCTACTGCGAAGAGTTCGTCTCTGTTGCTGTGGAATTCTCTGTGCGATTGTCTGCCTGAGCTGATAAAACCCTTACGCTAAGCGAAACATAGAAAGAGCCGTCCCTTAATTTCATCCGAGACTTTCACTCCGAGAAGCTTGGTACTTTCCATCAGAAATGCCATTGCCATGGTCAGCTGGCTACTGCGAAGAGTTAGTCTCTGTTGCTGTGGTATTCTCTGTGCGATTGTCTGCCTGAGCTGATAAAACCCTTACACTTAGCGAATCATAGAAAGATCCATCCATTAATTTTATCCAAGACTTTCACTCCAAGAAGCTTGGTACTTTCCATCAGAAATGTCATTGCCGTGGTTAGCTTGGCTACTGCGAAGAGTTCGTCTCTGTTGCTGTGGAATTCTCTGTGCGATTGTCTGCCTGAGCTGATAAATCCCTTACGCTAAGCGTAACATAGAAAGAGCCGTCCATTAATTTTACCCAAGACTTACACTCTGAGAAGCTTGGTACTTTCCATCAGAAATGCCATTGCCGTGGTTAGCTTGGCTACTGTGAAGAGTTAGTCTCTGTTGCTGTGCGATTGTCTGCCTGAGCTGATAAAACCCTTACAATAAGCGAAACATATAAAAAGAGCCGTCCATTAATTCTATCCAAGACTTTCACTCCGAGAAGCTTGGTACTTTCCATCAGAAATGCCATTGCCGTGGTTAGCTTGGCTACTGCGAAGAGTTCGTCTCTGTTGCTGTGGAATTCTGTGCGATTGTCTGCCTGAGCTGATAAAACCCTTACACTTAGCGAATCATAGAAAGATCCATCCATTAATTTTATCCAAGACTTTCACTCCAAGAAGCTTGGTACTTTCCATCAGAAATGTCATTGCCGTGGTTAGCTTGGCTACTGCGAAGAGTTCGTCTCTGTTGCTGTGGAATTCTCTGTGCGATTGTCTTCCTGAGCTGATAAATCCCTTACGCTAAGCGTAACATAGAAAGAGCCGTCCATTAATTTTACCCAAGACTTTCACTCTGAGAAGCTTGGTACTTTCCATCAGAAATGCCATTGCAGTGGTTAGCTTGGCTACTGTGAAGAGTTAGTCTCTGCTGCTGTGCGATTGTCTGCCTGAGCTGATAAAACCCTTACACTAAGCGAAACGTATAAAAAGAGCCGTCCATTAATTCTATCCAAGACTTTCACTCCGAGAAGCTTGGTACTTTCCATCAGAAATGCCATTGCCGTGTTTAGCTTGGCTACTGCAAAGAGTTAGTCTCTGTTGCTGTGGTATTCTCTGTGCGAAAGTCTTCCTGAGCTGTTAAAACCCTTACACTACGCGAAACATAGAAAGAGCGGTCCATTAATTTTATCCAAGACTTTCACTCCGAGAAGCTTGGTACTTTCCATCAGGAATGCCATTGCCATGGTTAGCTTGGCTACTGCGAAGAGTTAGTCTCTTTTGCTGTGGTATTCTCTGTGCGATTGTCTGCCTCAGCTGATAAAACCCATACTCTAAGCAAAACATGTAGAAAGAGCCATCTTGTTCTATATTTTTCAGTCAAGGTTGGTGTAGGGTTATGGTCAGCAACAGAGACTGTCTGCCTGTGCAGATAAAACCCTTATACTAAATCTATCCCAACCCTTTAAAATGTAGAAAGAGCCATCTGTTAATTGTATACAAACCTAAAGCTCCAAGACACTCAGTATTTCCCATCAGAAATGCCATTGCTGTGGTTAGCTTGACTCCTGCTAAGAATTAATCCCACAAAGAATACCATAGTAACAGAGACTGTTTTGGAGTTTGCCAAGCTAACCACTGCAGTGGCGTTTCTGTTGGAAAGTACAGAGCTTCTCGGTGTGAAAGGTTTGGATAAAATTAACGGATAGCTCATTCTACGTTTTTTTTTTTTTTTTTTTTTTTGCTCCTTTATGGGAGCTTCGCGGAAGGAGCGCATTCTGAGGGGTTAAAAAGGGGGAACATTTCATAAATCCACCAGTTTTATCCAGACCTAAACCTTAGTCCTAACCCTTACCCTAAAAACATTAAATTGCAATAGCAGACGACTTCCAAAAAAAGAGAAGAAGCTTATTACTCTAAACCCCACCAATAACTTTTCAAGCTTAAAGCAGGGTAAACTAATCAAGATGGGAGGTGAATTGTAAAGAAGAAACATCCAAATTTACCGTATCCTTAATCCATCAAACTCTATCCACATCCCTAACCCTAATTCTGGGGATATCTCGAAGCCAGCACTGGCGGAGGCACTCTGGTGACACGCGCTGTCCCGGGCATTCAACCCTTAACTTTCACTCCGAGAAGCTCAATATTATCCATCAGAAATGCCATTGCCGTGGTTAGCTTGGCTACTGCGAAGAGTTAGTCTCTGTTGCTGTGGTATTCTCTGTGCGATTGTCTGCCTGAGCTGATGAAACCCTTACCCTAAGCGAAACATAGAAAGAGCCGTCCAGTAATTTTCTCTAAAACTTTCGCTTCGAGAAGCTTGGTCCTTCCATCAGAAATGCCATTGCTGTGGGTAGCTTGGCTACTGCGAAGACCGTCTCTGTTGCTGTGGTATTCTCTGTGCGATTGTCTGCCTGAGCTGATAAAACCCTTACACTAAGCGAAACATATAGAAAGAGCCGTCCATTAATTTTATCCAAGACTTTAACTCCGAGAAGCTTGGTACTTTCCATCAGAAATGCCATTGCCGTGGTTAGCTTGGCTACTGCGAAGAGTTAGTCTCTGTTGCTGTGGTATTCTCTGTGCGATTGTCTGCCATAGCTGAAAAAATCCTTATGCTAAGCAAAACATATAGAAAGAACCGTCCATTAATTCTATCCAAGACTTTCACTCCGAGAAGCTTGGTACTTTCCATCAGAAATGCCACTGCCATGGTTAGCTTGGCTACTGCGAAGAGTTCGTCTCTATTGTTGTGGTATTCTCTGTGCGATTGTCTGCCTGAGCTGATAAAACTCTTAAGCTAAGCGAAACATAGAAAGAGCCGTCCCTTAATTTCATCCGAGACTTTCACTCCGAGAAGCTTGGTACTTTCCATCAGAAATGCCATTGCCATGGTCAGCTGGCTACTGCGAAGAGTTAGTCTCTGTTGCTGTGGTATTCTCTGTGCGATTGTCTGCCTGAGCTGATAAAACCCTTACACTTAGCGAATCATAGAAAGATCCATCCATTAATTTTATCCAAGACTTTCACTCCAAGAAGCTTGGTACTTTCCATCAGAAATGTCATTGCCGTGGTTAGCTTGGCTACTGCGAAGAGTTCGTCTCTGTTGCTGTGGAATTCTCTGTGCGATTGTCTGCCTGAGCTGATAAATCCCTTACGCTAAGCGTAACATAGAAAGAGCCGTCCATTAATTTTACCCAAGACTTACACTCTGAGAAGCTTGGTACTTTCCATCAGAAATGCCATTGCCGTGGTTAGCTTGGCTACTGTGAAGAGTTAGTCTCTGTTGCTGTGCGATTGTCTGCCTGAGCTGATAAAACCCTTACAATAAGCGAAACATATAAAAAGAGCCGTCCATTAATTCTATCCAAGACTTTCAATCCGAGAAGCTTGGTACTTTCCATCAGAAATGCCATTGCCGTGGTTAGCTTGGCTACTGCGAAGAGTTCGTCTCTGTTGCTGTGGAATTCTGTGCGATTGTCTGCCTGAGCTGATAAAACCCTTACACTTAGCGAATCATAGAAAGATCCATCCATTAATTTTATCCAAGACTTTCACTCCAAGAAGCTTGGTACTTTCCATCAGAAATGTCATTGCCGTGGTTAGCTTGGCTACAGCGAAGAGTTCGTCTCTGTTGCTGTGGAATTCTCTGTGCGATTGTCTGCCTGAGCTGATAAATCCCTTACGCTAAGCGTAACATAGAAAGAGCCGTCCATTAATTTTACCCAAGACTTTCACTCTGAGAAGCTTGGTACTTTCCATCAGAAATGCCATTGCAGTGGTCCGCTTGGCTACTGTGAAGAGTTAGTCTCTGCTGCTGTGCGATTGTCTGCCTGAGCTGATAAAACCCTTACACTAAGCGAAACGTATAAAAAGAGCCGTCCATTAATTCTATCCAAGACTTTCACTCCGAGAAGCTTGGTACTTTCCATCAGAAATGCCATTGCCGTGTTTAGCTTGGCTACTGCAAAGAGTTAGTCTCTGTTGCTGTGGTATTCTCTGTGCGAAAGTCTTCCTGAGCTGTTAAAACCCTTACACTAAGCGAAACATAGAAAGAGCGGTCCATTAATTTTATCCAAGACTTTCACTCCGAGAAGCTTGGTACTTTCCATCAGGAATGCCATTGCCATGGTTAGCTTGGCTACTGCGAAGAGTTAGTCTCTTTTGCTGTGGTATTCTCTGTGCGATTGTCTGCCTCAGCTGATAAAACCCATACTCTAAGCAAAACATGTAGAAAGAGCCATCTTGTTCTATATTTTTCAGTCAAGGTTGGTGTAGGGTTATGGTCAGCAACAGAGACTGTCTGCCTGTGCAGATAAAACCCTTATACTAAATCTATCCCAACCCTTTAAAATGTAGAAAGAGCCATCTGTTAATTGTATACAAACCTAAAGCTCCAAGACACTCAGTATTTCCCATCAGAAATGCCATTGCTGTGGTTAGCTTGACTCCTGCTAAGAATTAATCCCACAAAGAATACCATAGTAACAGAGACTGTTTTGGAGTTTGCCAAGCTAACCACTGCAGTGGCGTTTCTGTTGGAAAGTACAGAGCTTCTCGGTGTGAAAGGTTTGGATAAAATTAACGGATAGCTCATTCTACGTTTGTTTTTTTTTGTTTTTTTGCTCCTTTATGGGAGCTTCGCGGAAGGAGCGCATTCTGAGGGGTTAAAAAGGGGGAACATTTCATAAATCCACCAGTTTTATCCAGACCTAAACCTTAGTCCTAACCCTTACCCTAAAACATTAAATTGCAATAGCAGACGACTTCCAAAAAAAGAGAAGAAGCTTATTACTCTAAACCCCACCAATAACTTTTCAAGCTTAAAGCAGGGTAAACTAATCAAGATGGGAGGTGAATTGTAAAGAAGAAACATCCAAATTTACCGTATCCTTAATCCATCAAACTCTATCCACATCCCTAACCCTAATTCTGGGGATATCTCGAAGCCAGCACTGGCGGAGGCACTCTGGTGACACGCGCTGTCCCGGGCATTCAACCCTTAACTTTCACTCCGAGAAGCTCAATATTATCCATCAGAAATACCATTGCCGTGGTTAGCTTGGCTACTGCGAAGAGTTAGTCTCTGTTGCTGTGGTATTCTCTGTGCGATTGTCTGCCTGAGCTGATAAAACCCTTACACTAAGCGAAACATATAGAAAGAAACGTCCATTAATTTTATCCAAGACTTTCACTCCGAGAAGCTTGGTACTTTCCATCAGAAATGCCATTGCCGTTGTTAGCTTGGCTACTGCTAAGAGTCTCGTTTGCTGTGGTTTTCTTTGTGCGATTGCCTGCCTGAGCTGATAAAACCCTTCAATTAAGCGAAACATAGAAAGAGCCGTCCATTAATTTTATCCAAGACTTTAACTCCGAGAAGCTTGGTACTTTCCATCAGAAATGCCATTGCCGTGGTTAGCTTGGCTACTGCGAAGAGTTAGTCTCTGTTGCTGTGGTATTCTCTGTGCGATTGTCTGCCATAGCTGAAAAAATCCTTATGCTAAGCAAAACATATAGAAAGAATCGTCCATTAATTCTATCCAAGACTTTCACTCCGAGAAGCTTGGTACTTTCCATCAGAAATGCCACTGCCATGGTTAGCTTGGCTACTGCGAAGAGTTCGTCTCTATTGTTGTGGTATTCTCTGTGCGATTGTCTGCCTGAGCTGATAAAACTCTTAAGCTAAGCGAAACATAGAAAGAGCCGTCCCTGAATTTCATCCGAGACTTTCACTCCGAGAAGCTTGGTACTTTCCATCAGAAATGCCATTGCCATGGTCAGCTGGCTACTGCGAAGAGTTAGTCTCTGTTGCTGTGGTATTCTCTGTGCGATTGTCTGCCTGAGCTGATAAAACCCTTACACTTAGCGAATCATAGAAAGATCCATCCATTAATTTTATCCAAGACTTTCACTCCAAGAAGCTTGGTACTTTCCATCAGAAATGCCATTGCCGTGGTTAGCTTGGCTACTGCGAAGAGTTCGTCTCTGTTGCTGTGGAATTCTCTGTGCGATTGTCTGCCTGAGCTGATAAAACCCTTACGCTAAGCGAAACATAGAAAGAGCCGTCCCTTAATTTCATCCGAGACTTTCACTCCGAGAAGCTTGGTACTTTCCATCAGAAATGCCATTGCCATGGTCAGCTGGCTACTGCGAAGAGTTAGTCTCTGTTGCTGTGGTATTCTCTGTGCGATTGTCTGCCTGAGCTGATAAAACCCTTACACTTAGCGAATCATAGAAAGATCCATCCATTAATTTTATCCAAGACTTTCACTCCAAGAAGCTTGGTACTTTCCATCAGAAATGTCATTGCCGTGGTTAGCTTGGCTACTGCGAAGAGTTCGTCTCTGTTGCTGTGGTATTCTCTGTGCGATTGTCTGCCTGAGCTGATAAATCCCTTACGCTAAGCGTAACATAGAAAGAGCCGTCCATTAATTTTACCCAAGACTTACACTCTGAGAAGCATGGTACTTTCCATCAGAAATGCCATTGCCGTGGTTAGCTTGGCTACTGTGAAGAGTTAGTCTCTGTTGCTGTGCGATTGTCTGCCTGAGCTGATAAAACCCTTACAATAAGCGAAACATATAAAAAGAGCCGTCCATTAATTCTATCCAAGACTTTCACTCCGAGAAGCTTGGTACTTTCCATCAGAAATGCCATTGCCGTGGTTAGCTTGGCTACTGCGAATAGTTCGTCTCTGTTGCTGTGGAATTCTGTGCGATTGTCTGCCTGAGCTGATAAAACCCTTACACTTAGCGAATCATAGAAAGATCCATCCATTAATTTTATCCAAGACTTTCACTCCAAGAAGCTTGGTACTCTCCATCAGAAATGTCATTGCCGTGGTTAGCTTGGCTACTGCGAAGAGTTCGTCTCTGTTGCTGTGGTATTCTTTGTGCGATTGTCTGCCTGAGCTGATAAATCCCTTACGCTAAGCGTAACATAGAAAGAGCCGTCCATTAATTTTACCCAAGACTTTCACTCTGAGAAGCTTGGTACTTTCCATCAGGAATGCCATTGCCATGGTTAGCTTGGCTACTGCGAAGAGTTAGTCTCTTTTGCTGTGGTATTCTCTGTGCGATTGTCTGCCTCAGCTGATAAAACCCATACTCTAAGCAAAACATGTAGAAAGAGCCATCTTGTTCTATATTTTTCAGTCAAGGTTGGTGTAGGGTTATGGTCAGCAACAGAGACTGTCTGCCTGTGCAGATAAAACCCTTATACTAAATCTATCCCAACCCTTTAAAATGTAGAAAGAGCCATCTGTTAATTGTATACAAACCTAAAGCTCCAAGACACTCAGTATTTCCCATCAGAAATGCCATTGCTGTGGTTAGCTTGACTCCTTCTAAGAATTAATCCCACAAAGAATACCATAGTAACAGAGACTGTTTTGGAGTTTGCCAAGCTAACCACTGCAGTGGCGTTTCTGTTGGAAAGTACAGAGCTTCTCGGTGTGAAAGGTTTGGATAAAATTAACGGATAGCTCATTCTACGTTTGTTTTTTTGCTCCTTTATGGGAGCTTCGCGGAAGGAGCGCATTCTGAGGGGTTAAAAAGGGGGAACATTTCATAAATCCACCAGTTTTATCCAGACCTAAACCTTAGTCCTAACCCTTACCCTAAAAACATTAAATTGCAATAGCAGACGACTTCCAAAAAAAGAGAAGAAGCTTATTACTCTAAACCCCACCAATAACTTTTCAAGCTTAAAGCAGGGTAAACTAATCAAGATGGGAGGTGAATTGTAAAGAAGAAACATCCAAATTTACCGTATCCTTAATCCATCAAACTCTATCCACATCCCTAACCCTAATTCTGGGGATATCTCGAAGCCAGCACTGGCGGAGGCACTCTGGTGACACGCGCTGTCCCGGGCATTCAACCCTTAACTTTCACTCCGAGAAGCTCAATATTATCCATCAGAAATACCATTGCCGTGGTTAGCTTGGCTACTGCGAAGAGTTAGTCTCTGTTGCTGTGGTATTCTCTGTGCGATTGTCTGCCTGAGCTGATAAAACCCTTACACTAAGCGAAACATATAGAAAGAAACGTCCATTAATTTTATCCAAGACTTTCACTCCGAGAAGCTTGGTACTTTCCATCAGAAATGACATTGCCGTTGTTAGCTTGGCTACTGCTAAGAGTCTCGTTTGCTGTGGTATTCTTTGTGCGATTGCCTGCCTGAGCTGATAAAACCCTTCAATTAAGCGAAACATAGAAAGAGCCGTCCATTAATTTTATCCAAGACTTTAACTCCGAGAAGCTTGGTACTTTCCATCAGAAATGCCATTGCCGTGGTTAGCTTGGCTACTGCGAAGAGTTAGTCTCTGTTGCTGTGGTATTCTCTGTGCGATTGTCTGCCATAGCTGAAAAAATCCTTATGCTAAGCAAAACATATAGAAAGAATCGTCCATTAATTCTATCCAAGACTTTCACTCCGAGAAGCTTGGTACTTTCCATCAGAAATGCCACTGCCATGGTTAGCTTGGCTACTGCGAAGAGTTCGTCTCTATTGTTGTGGTATTCTCTGTGCGATTGTCTGCCTGAGCTGATAAAACTCTTAAGCTAAGCGAAACATAGAAAGAGCCGTCCCTGAATTTCATCCGAGACTTTCACTCCGAGAAGCTTGGTACTTTCCATCAGAAATGCCATTGCCATGGTCAGCTGGCTACTGCGAAGAGTTAGTCTCTGTTGCTGTGGTATTCTCTGTGCGATTGTCTGCCTGAGCTGATAAAACCCTTACACTTAGCGAATCATAGAAAGATCCATCCATTAATTTTATCCAAGACTTTCACTCCAAGAAGCTTGGTACTTTCCATCAGAAATGCCATTGCCGTGGTTAGCTTGGCTACTGTGAAGAGTTCGTCTCTTGCTGTGGAATTCTCTGTGCGATTGTCTGCCTGAGCTGATAAAACCCTTACGCTAAGCGAAACATAGAAAGAGCCGTCCCTTAATTTCATCCGAGACTTTCACTCCGAGAAGCTTGGTACTTTCCATCAGAAATGCCATTGCCATGGTCAGCTGGCTACTGCGAAGAGTTAGTCTCTGTTGCTGTGGTATTCTCTGTGCGATTGTCTGCCTGAGCTGATAAAACCCTTACACTTAGCGAATCATAGAAAGATCCATCCATTAATTTTATCCAAGACTTTCACTCCAAGAAGCTTGGTACTTTTCATCAGAAATGTCATTGCCGTGGTTAGCTTGGCTACTGCGAAGAGTTCGTCTCTGTTGCTGTGGAATTCTCTGTGCGATTGTCTGCCTGAGCTGATAAATCCCTTACGCTAAGCGTAACATAGAAAGAGCCGTCCATTAATTTTACCCAAGACTTACACTCTGAGAAGCTTGGTACTTTCCATCAGAAATGCCATTGCCGTGGTTAGCTTGGCTACTGTGAAGAGTTAGTCTCTGTTGCTGTGCGATTGTCTGCCTGAGCTGATAAAACCCTTACAATAAGCGAAACATATAAAAAGAGCCGTCCATTAATTCTATCCAAGACTTTCACTCCGAGAAGCTTGGTACTTTCCATCAGAAATGCCATTGCCGTGGTTAGCTTGGCTACTGCGAAGAGTTCGTCTCTGTTGCTGTGGAATTCTGTGCGATTGTCTGCCTGAGCTGATAAAACCCTTACACTTAGCGAATCATAGAAAGATCCATCCATTAATTTTATCCAAGACTTTCACTCCAAGAAGCTTGGTACTTTCCATCAGAAATGTCATTGCCGTAGTTAGCTTGGCTACTGCGAAGAGTTCGTCTCTGTTGCTGTGGAATTCTCTGTGCGATTGTCTGCCTGAGCTGATAAATCCCTTACGCTAAGCGTAACATAGAAAGAGCCGTCCATTAATTTTACCCAAGACTTTCACTCTGAGAAGCTTGGTACTTTCCATCAGAAATGCCATTGCAGTGGTTAGCTTGGCTACTGTGAAGAGTTAGTCTCTGCTGCTGTGCGATTGTCTGCCTGAGCTGATAAAACCCTTACACTAAGCGAAACGTATAAAAAGAGCCGTCCATTAATTCTATCCAAGACTTTCACTCCGAGAAGCTTGGTACTTTCCATCAGAAATGCCATTGCCGTGTTTAGCTTGGCTACTGCAAAGAGTTAGTCTCTGTTGCTGTGGTATTCTCTGTGCGAAAGTCTTCCTGAGCTGTTAAAACCCTTACACTAAGCGAAACATAGAAAGAGCCGTCCATTAATTCTATCCAAGACTTTCACTCCGAGAAGCTTGGAACTTTCCATCAGGAATGCCATTGCCATGGTTAGCTTGGCTACTGCGAAGAGTTAGTCTCTTTTGCTGTGGTATTCTCTGTGCGATTGTCTGCCTGAGCTGATAAAACCCATACCTTAAGCGAAACATGTAGAAAGAGCCATCTTGTTCTATATTTTTCAGTCAAGGTTGGTGTAGGGTTATGGTCAGCAACAGAGACTGTCTGCCTGTGCAGATAAAACCCTTATACTAAATCTATCCCAACCCTTTAAAATGTAGAAAGAGCCATCTGTTAATTGTATACAAACCTAAAGCTCCAAGACACTCAGTATTTCCCATCAGAAATGCCATTGCCGTGGTTAGCTTGACTCCTGCTAAGAATTAATCCCACAAAGAATACGATAATAACAGAGACTGTCTTGGCGGTTGCCAAGCTAACCACTGTAGTGGCGTTTCTGATGGAAAGTACAGAGCTTCTCGGTGTGAAAGGTTTGGATAAAATTAACAGATAGCTCATTCTACATTTGTTGTTGTTTTTTTTTTTATCCTTTATGGGAGCTTCGAGGAAGGAGCGCATTCTGAGGGGTTAAAAAGGGGGAACATTTCAGAAATCCACCAGTTTTAACCAGACCTAAACCTTAGTCCTAACCCTTACCCTAAAAACATTAAATTGCAATAGCAGACTACTTCAAAAAAAAGAGAAGCTTATTACTCTAAACCCCACCAATAACTTTTCAAGCTTAAAGCAGGGTAAACTAATCAAGATGGGAGGTGAATTGTAAAGAAGAAACATCCAAATTTACCGTATCCTTAATCCATCAAACTCTATCCACATCCCTAATTCTGGGGATATCTCTAAACAAGCACTGGCGGAGGCATTCTGGTGACACGCGCTGGCCCGGGCATTCAACCTTCACTCCGAGAAGCTCAATATTATCCATCAGAAATGCCATTGCCGTGGTTAGCTTGGCTACTGCGAAGAGTTCGTCTCTGTTGCTGTGGTATTCTCTGTGCGATTGTCTGCCTGAGCTGATAAAACCCTTACACTAAGCGAAACATATAGAAAGAAACGTCCATTAATTTTATCCAAGACTTTCACTCCGAGAAGCTTGGTACTTTCCATCAGAAATGCCATTGCCGTTGTTAGCTTGGCTACTGCTAAGAGTCTCGTTTGCTGTGGTATTCTTTGTGCGATTGTCTGCCTGAGCTGATAAAACCCTTACACTAAGCGAAACATATAGAAAGAAACGTCCATTAATTTTATCCAAGACTTTCACTCCGAGAAGCTTAGTACTTTCCATCAGAAATACTATTGCCGTGGTAAGCTTGGCTACTGCGAAGATTTCGTCTCTGTTGCTGTGGTATTCTTTGTGCGATCGTCTGCCTGAGCTGATAAAACCCTTACCCTAAGCGAAACATAGAAAGAGCCGTCCAGTAATTTTATCTAAAACTTTCGCTTCGAGAAGCTTGGTCCTTCCATCAGAAATGCCATTGCTGTGGTTAGCTTGGCTACTGCGAAGAGTTAGTTTTTGTTGCTGTGGTATTCTCTGTGCGATTGTCTGCCTGAGCTGATAAAACCCTTGCACTAATTGAAACATAAAGGGCCGTCCCTTAATTTTATCCAAGACTTTCACTCTGAGAAGCTTGGTACTTTCCATCAGAAATGCCATTGCCGTTGTTAGCTTGGCTACTGCGAAGAGTTAATCTCTGTTGCTGTGCGATTGTCTGCCTGAGCTGATAAAACCCTTACACTAAGCGAAACATATAAAAAGAAACGTCCATTAATTCTATCCAAGACTTTCACTCCGAGGAGCTTGGTACTTTCCATCAGAAATGCCATTGCCGTTGTTAGCTTGGCTACTGTGAAGAGTTAGTCTCTGTTGCTCTGGTATTCTCTGTGCGATTGTCTGCCTGAGCTGATAAAACCCATACCCTAAGCGAAACATGTAGAAAGAGCCATCTTGTTCTACATTTTTCAGTCAGGGTTTGTGTAGGGTTATTGGTCAGCAACAGAGACTGTCTGCTTGTGCAGATAAAACCCTTATACTAAACCTATCCCAACCCTTTAAAATGTAGAAAGAGCCATCTGTTAATTGTATACAAACCTAAAGCTCCAAGACACTCAGTATTTCCCATCAGAAATGCCATTGCCGTGGTTAGCTTGACTCCTGCTAAGAATTAATCC
>NW_026611348.1:0-38358 GCF_029633865.1 Lampris incognitus
GTTGAGGTAATCAAGATAAATGTCTCTGATTTCTGTGCTTTTCCACCGCTGGGGCCTTAGGCAGTTGTGTCGTGGTAAATAAAGTCTGGTGGCTTTCCTCACAAATTTATCCGGCATATTTCTACGTCTGATAGCAAGTTTGCTGGCAGTGTTCACATTTTGCAACGGACTTGAGGTGTGACTCCTGTCTGTCACAGTGGTGTGACTGAAATGTGAGTGTTCATATGGATTTTATTACCATGTTATTAAGCTTTTTTTCCATAGCGTTGCAAATCAGGTGCGCTTTGAATTTTGTCGAGACCCCCACCTTACTTCTAATAGGTGTAATGATTACATACGCATTGGGTAACGGCTGAAAGATAAAATACCAATCGCGCCCGTTTTTCAGCCATCAAAGCGGGTCAAAGTCAACTTCTCAGCTTGCATTGCGAGATAGCGACGCCATCGTGGCTGCGGTTACTCCTGCAGGCAGGTGACAAGGACCTGCAACCCTCTGTGCATTTGTTGCTGATAGGCTGCAATAACGATAATGAGCCCCCCCCCCCCCCAGGTTACCTTCATTATGTAACCTGCACCACAGCAGGTTTCTCCCCCACATACTGAATGCGGTGGCTCACCAATAGTCCTTACGTGGACAGGTGGCGAGAGAGGCCCATCAACCGCTGACAAGTCACCGCGTGATGCTAACGTAGCATCCATAGCAACACAGATGAGGGGGGCGGGGGCTGTCTATCCTTAAGCAGTAAACGCTCCTTTAGCCCGCGTGACCTTTAAAGAGACAGATGTGCAGCAGAAAAACGCTGCGATCTCTTGTTCTTTAAATCGTGCTAACGTCAACAGATAGAGAGCGCTGTTGCTCCCATTGGCATGCTAATCACGTTTCGATAGGCGGCGCCTTTCTGTGTGCGTGCTGTGTGCACTCATGCGTGCACTTGCATCCGTGCACACATGAATATAAGTGCACGTGGTCTATTTGTGCTTGTCTGTATAAGTTGAACTTCATATTTCTGCTCAAATATTTTGCTCCAACGAGTGAGCGGGGGGGGGGGGGGGGGACAAAGTGTGCGCGACAGAGGTGGCGGCATGTCGGCGTCAGGTGAGATGCTGCCACCAAACAGCTAAGCCGGGCTGCTGTTGTGTAATCATCAGGCTCATACACACGTGCCCTCGCTGCATATCACAATACATGGGAACAGATGGAAGGGGGGGGGTGTTAAATAAACACAAACCTCACGCTCATCATCAGCTTGGGTTACGGGCAGCTGTTTCTGTTCGTTTTGTTTCCGATCACAGACCACGGTAGGTTTTCTACGGGAGGACAGGGATGAGGGTTTGAACACTCGAATCACAGATCAAGGACGAGAGAACAACCGTTTGTGGGGGGGGTCCTAGTTGGGACAACATAACGGCTCAGCTATAGTCATAATCACCGGCCTGGGTGAGACGCGCTCGAACCCGATTTCAAAACGCTGTCAGCCACAGCTGGCAGGACAGTTGTCCACTCGGAGAGACAAGCGCATTCCTGCCTGCAAGCACAGAGGCAAAGACACATTTACACAAACGCACACACACACACACACACACACACACAAACACACACACACACAAACACACACACGCGCAAATGCACGCTGTTACACGCGAGCACAAATGCAAATGCACGCTGGTTCACACACAAAAACACACACATACAAGCGTGCGCAAACACACACAAGTGCGCACACACAGACACACATCTGTGTGCACACACACACACACACACACACACACACACACACACAGACAGACAGACAGACAGACAGACAGACAGACAGACAGACAGACACACACACACACACACACACACACACACACACACACACACACACACACACACACACACACACACACACACAGATGTCTCTTGCAGAAAGCGAGTGAGGGGGCATCAGGCCCGTGCTGGAATGGCGTTTTGTCTCCCTGGCAATAAGCTCTCACCCTGATCCTGTTGTATCAGCGAGAGCGGACATCTTTACTTGACAAGCACCAACAGATAGGGACTAAATGTTCCAGGCCCCTGTTTCATAATGTTTAGTGCAGTCCACTATCACACAGTCACACAGATGTTTAACTCTTGCAGCCTGGGGGGAGAGCGAGCACCGGGACAAAGTACGAGAGAGAATTACACACCCATCACACAGGAGATAAAGGAGATAACGCCGCAGATCACGCAACTGCACTTTAGAATCTGAAATGACTCTGCGCACTAAATATTTTGCATAGCTACAATTACAAAAAAAAAGAATACAAATTAGAGAGAAAAAAACCCAAACCAAAACAATGAGGACGCCGTCCATTGCCTGACCAAATACCTGGAAGCTGAAATTCTGCTGACGCGAATTGGCGGCACTGTTTAAAAGTTCTCTCACTGGGTTCAAGGTCTTGTGTTTTCCTTCAGTGCCACGCTGACCCTCCGGTCACCTTACGCTTCTGTCAACCGGCAAATCGCATCAGTATGATTCATAAAGGTCTGGCCGACTGAACCAAACAGCCACACATCTGGTAATTAACAACCTAGAAAACTGTCAACACCGAGCCGCGGAGTGACTCTAATTTGGTTTTCTCCATCTCTCTGACCTCCCGCACTCTCTGTCTCTCCGTCTCTCCCCTGGACGTCTCTCTTTCTCTCCCATCCACATTTCAGACTCACGCTGCCGTCATTGCACGGTCACATCAGTCAATTAGCTCAATGTCAGCGACTGTAATGGACTTGTGGACATGATGCCCCCGTGGCGTTTGTTTTGCTCTGTCACACAGGCTCTACTCCACCCCACAGCACCATTGACCGTGCTGTCTGCATGAACACACGCTTAAAGGTCAGCTCTCTGCAACAGGTCCCTTGCCAGTGCCTCCATGCGCTGAGCTCCTACCGGCTGGGCTCGGGTGGAGCGAGCCGGGTCAGGCGAAGGGATGGAAAGATTTGGGGGAGAGCAAACAAATACCTGTCCTCCACCTCTTCGATTTGGACGCTGTCTGCATCTCAGCGGCTTGTTTGTGTGGCAAAATAGGGGCGAATGCCTCGGAGTCACCACAGCCGCTCCTGTCTGCTCCTCCTGGGTCAGAGGGCAGTTTAAAAGACCAGCACTAAGTCCGGACAAGACATTTCCATTAGCTAGTGCACAACCGACCCCGCCTCCATCCTACTTCGGAACCGGCTCTCTGAGGAGAAGTACATGGGAGGTGCAAACTCTTCTCTCCCAGTTCCCCCTCCTCACATCCCAGCATGCACTAGCCTGCTATTAGCACACTTGGGTGGGCCTGTCACTGGGCAGTGGAGACATGTGACATTGAGAGGTCAGAGCTCAGGCCAAAACAGCCCCCTGCTGCAAACCTGGTGCACTCCTTCTCTTCCTCCATCCGTTACCTTTCCACCCTTTGAAGCTAAACCCAAACCCATGGCTTGCCCTTCTCCGGGAGGGGAGGGACAAATAAGGCTCGGGCAGACCTGGGTGCAACCAGGACGGCAGGTGCTTCGGTTCTGACCTTCCACTTGATGAGATCAGTCTCGGTGACCTTCGGCTCAAGCACTCACTCCCGCTGCCTCCCCTTCCCCCGCCGTAGAGCTGGCTATAATGCCAAGCATGTCGGATCTTTTTAGCATCAAAATACCGACAGCCCCCCCCCCTTCCACTCTCCTCTGCTCCCTCTCTCTCACCAACCCCCTGACAACCCGCCCACCCCAAACTGCCATTGCCTGCATCCCTGCCTTGTCTGCCTTTCTCGCCCCTTCAGGGTGACACACAGAGTCGGGTGATATGCGGCTGCCACTGCCTTTCACATTCCCACTGACAAGGACAGAGGCAACTGACCATAGTGAGAGTAGGAACAGCCTGAAATGCCTTAATCTAGACTGGCACCAGGCTGCAAAGCA
Organism: Lampris incognitus; assembly: GCF_029633865.1. Taxonomy (NCBI): domain Eukaryota; kingdom Metazoa; phylum Chordata; class Actinopteri; order Lampriformes; family Lampridae; genus Lampris; species Lampris incognitus. The sequence continues at coordinate 3,911 of NW_026611348.1, forward strand.
TTCGCTTCCGGGCCGCGAGGACATATGCAAAAATAAATAAATAAATAAATAAAAACATGAATAATAAGCATATAACATTATAGGCTATTTGTGCTGTAATTACACTGAACTTGGCACCGTCTGTCTGTGCTGCACCTTTCCTCACCATTCCCTGTCACGCCCACAACAGGATGAGGATGCTGATGTTGAGCTTCAGTAACGCAACGCACGCGAGGTCACCAGTCGATCATCACCTGCTTACCTCCATGATGTGCACGCTGCAGCTAGCTAGCTACCACCAGTAAAAAAAAAACAAACATCGCTCGAGTTCGGAAGAGGAAGGGAGAAGTAAAAGGTCTTAACGATGATGGTGAGGCAAGGACAGCAGAGGCTGAGACTGCAAAAAAAAGAGAGCGTCCTTCAAAAGGAAATACGACGAGTCATACCTACAAATATGGCTCCCCCCCAATCGTATCCGGCAAATCACCTCTCTCTTCCGAGCAGTCCCGGTCGCTGCTCCAACCCCCTCTACCGATCCGAGGAGGGCTGCAGACTACCACATGTCTCGATAGGGGGACATAGCGCGTGGGAGGATCATGCTATTCCCCGACCGACCAGAGGAGGCGCTAGTGCGGTGACCAGGACACATACCCACATTCGGCTTCCCACCCACAGACACGGCCAAGTGTGCCTGCAGAGACGCCCAACCAAGCCGGAGGTCACACAGGGATTCGAACCAGGATCCCTGTGTTGGTGGGCAATGGAATAGACCGCTACGCTACTCAGACGCCCCTAAAGCATGGCTTTATTGGGACCGAGGACTCGCATGTCATGACCATCTTGTTGCAGGGAAACAAGCCAGGGGTTCAAACTGGTTCAGAGCTGCAGTGTTTTCAATGCTCATGTGAGGAACATATGTGACGTGTGTTAAATATCCGAAACGGTACTTAAATGTTATGACGCTACTGACTTATAAGCGTAACCTATATTCCGGGCGTTAAACACCCCCCCTCCCGCTGGCTAGTCTGCAAGAATAACGTCAATATTAAACCGGTCCGCCATGCAAAAAAAGGTTTGAAGACCCCTGCTCTCATGGCAACAGGGGCCTGCCCCCCCCGCCCCCCGAAGAACACCTGAACTCCACCGCCGCTTCCTTAACACACAGCCCAGCGAGCAAATAAGAAGTGGATGGAGAAGGGACACACACACACACACACACACACACAGAAGACACACTCGGTCGCCACATTTACGCAGAGGCCTCGCTGCAGTTGTGGAGGGCACTTTCCAAATAAAGGAACCGCTGGGAGCTGGGAAACCAGATAAAATAATTTAATCATATTTGGACACGGTCAATACAAAGAGCCCGAACCTCAGCTGCAGACTCCCCACGTTTCCTTTTTGGCTGATTATCAAGGAAAGATGAGCAGTGAAAATCAACAGTGGAGACTCGGCGAGGGCGGGGAGGAGGGTAGAAGGGTGGGCAGTGGGAACAGAGAAGGTTTTGTTATCGCAGATTAGACATATTGGACGCAAATGACTTCAATCTGACGCAAACGACTTGAGCGCAATGACCCCACTGTACAAACTTGCACCTCTGAGATCGAGTAACGTTTACCGAATTGCAAGAGTACACAAATGAGCCCACATTCTTATCTTTTTTTTTTTTTTTTACATTTTTGTTGTTGTTATTCTTCACAGTTAAGAAAGCAGGAATGGAGGCAAATGCTGCGCTTTAAGGTTAGTCGTGAGGAAACACGCGTGGGAGAAAATAAGAATTGATGAATAAATCATTGAAACTGGCTTCTTCCTTTGGCCTGGCCATGTCCAAATAGCTGACCTTTCTACTGTTAGATGATCCAGATGTTCATTGTTCAATACAGTGCGTAGGGATCATAACATCGTAATGAAAAGCAGAGTAACCAAAAAAGGCACCCTAACGGATGACATTTCTATATAAATCATAGCTTGAACTATATGGAGTTTCCCCTCTAGCCTCTGTCCACAGGGAGTATGTTCATCAGTCATAGAGCGAAAGGCTGTTTCCATCAAGGTTAAATATGACTTTTTTTCGCTGTATTGATTTCCCCCCAACAACATCATTAACTCCCTGTTGACCGCTTTTTGTTTTGTTTTTTCTTCCCTACCCTGCATAACACATTTATCCATGTTTGTTTGCAAAACTACTACTACAACTACTATTTTTGGCTGCTCCCACTAGGGGTTGCCACAGCGGATCATCCGTTCCCCTCTTTTCCTGTCCTCTGTCACGCAAGCCACCTGCATGTCCTCCCTCACCACATCCATAAACCTCCTCTTCGGCCTTCCTCTTTTCCTCTTCCCTGGCAGCTCCATATTCAGCATCCTTCTCCAAATATACCCGGCATCTCTCCTCCACACACGTCCAAACCATCTCGATCTTGCCTCTCTTGCTTTGTCTCCAAACCGTCCAACCTGAGCTGTCCCTCTAATATAATCTAATATACTAATTCCTAGTTCTGACCTTCGTCACTCCCAATGAAAATCTTAGCATCTTCAACTCTGCCACCTCCAGCTCCGCCTCCTGTCTTTTCATCAGTGCCACCGTCTCCAAACCATATAACATAGCTGGTCTCGCATTCATCTTGGAAACCTTCCCTTTAATTCTTGCTGGTACCCTTCTGTTGCAAATAACTCCTGACACTCTTCTCCACCCACTCCACCCTGCCTGCACTCTCTTCTTCACCTCTCTTCTGCCCTCCCCGTTACTTTGAACAGTTCAACCCAAGTATTTAAACTCATCCACCTTTGTCACCTCTACTCCTTACATCCTCACCATCCGCTGTCCTCTCTCCCCTTCATGCATATGTATTCCATCTTGCTCCTACTGATTTTCATTCCTTTTCTCTCCAGTGCATGCCTCCACCTCTCCAGGCTCTCCTCCACCTGCACCTTACTCTTGCTACAGATCACAATGTCATCCGTGAACATCATCGTCCATGGAGACTCCTGTCTAATCTCGTCCGTCAACCTGTCCATCACCACTGCAAACAAGAAAGGGCTCAGAGCCGATCCTTGATGTAATCCCACCTCCACCTTGAACCCATCTGTCATTCCAACCACACACCTCACCACTGTCACACCTCCCTCATACATATCCTGCACCACTCCTACATACTTCTCTGTAACTCCCGACTTCCTCATACAATACCACACCTCCCCTCTCGGGATCCTGTCATATGCTTTCTCTAAATCCACAAAGACACAATGTAACTCCTTCTGGCCTTCTCTATACTTCTCCATCAACATTCTCAAAGCAAACACCACATCTGTGGTGCTCTTTCGTGGCATGAAACCATACTGCTGCTCGCTGGTCATCACCTCTCCTCTTAACCTAGCTTCTATTACTCTTTCCCAAATCTTCATGCTGTGGCTGATCAACTTTATACCTCTGTAGTTGCTACAGCTCTGCACATCGCCCTTGTTCTTCAAAATCGGTACCAGTATACTTCTTCTCCACTCCACAGGCATCCTCTCACTTTCCAAGATTGTGTTAAACAATCTAGTTAAAAACCTCACTGCCATCTCTGCTAAACACCTCCATGCCTCCACAGGTATGTCAGCTGGACCAACTGCCGTTCCACTCTTCATCCTCTTCATAGCTGCCCTCACTTCCTCCTTGCTCATCCACCACACTCTCCGATTCACTACCCCCACATCATCCAACCTTTTTTCATTTTCTTCATTCATCAGCCCCTCAAAGTACTCCTTCCACCTTCTCAACACAGTCTCCTCGCTTCGTCAGCACATTTCCATCTCTATCCTTGATCGCCCTAACTTGCTGCACATCCCTCCCAGCTTGGTCCCTCTGTCTAGCCAATCGGTACAAGTCCTTTTCTCCCTCCTTAGTGTCTAACCGCTCATAAAACTCAATTTATTATTTTCCTTTGCCTTAGCCACATCTCTCTTCACTTTACACCGCATCTCCTTGTATCCCTGTCTACTTTTATCTGTCTGACTATCCCACTTCTACTTTGCCAACCTCTCCGTCTGTATACTTTGCTGTACTTCCTCATTCCACCTTCAGAACAAAGTTCTCCTTGTTTGTTTGCAAAAGCTCAGTTCAGCATGTCTTGTACTTTGCTAGCGTGGCCAAGAAGCAAGAGTTCTTTTGCGGATGTGACAGAGGGAGGCAAACATGCAATATTTCAGCAGGCCCATCATCCTCTCATGTTTATCTGTGGTTAGGGTAGGTCAATACCCCTCAGCACTTAGTCAGCCCCCTGCTGACACAAACATAGCCTACTGGACCAGACCTCTGCTGTCAGAGGAGCCGCAGTGACAGTTCAGTCTCTGTTGTCTCTATCAGCTGTGCCGAGAAACACTGGGGGGAGAGGTGGGACCACTGAGTGGGACCGATATCTGGGTTAACATGTATATATTCATTTAAATTCATGAGATTCATTAGTTTACCCATATATTTCGGCTGCGTACCCAGAGTGCCCTGCTGTGATTAACATACTGTTCTGTGTTAGGCAACATGGGGCCTGAAGAATGAGAACTTGCTTATTCATGTTTAATTGATGTTAATAAAAAATGCAGGGTTCTTTTTCCTTCCAGATGCAAGGCTGCACACTGTACTGTAAATCTCACTCAAGGGTCAGGATAAACTCCAAGGAGAATTGCAATCTCTGGGCAAAGAGAGATTTCACGCCGGCTGCGTAAATTAAACTACTGAAGAGAATACATTATCTGTAGGCTAAATAACTTCAGAAAATGTCACCGAGGGGGAATTTCAAGCAAAAAATAACTCTATTCTCTTTTAAATGAGATAATACCTCTTTTTTCTATTTCTCGTGGAAAATGAATTATGGGATAACAGCGACGTGACGTACATTACAAATCACTGAGATACAAATCACACCGTTTTCCATACACATCACATTCAAATGGTTCTTTTTTTTATGTTTTTCTACCTTTCTCTATCGCGTCCCCTGGTTCAAGTTTAAACTCATGACAACAGGTGCTGATGCATGCTCAATAATGCAGGTAAGAAAAATCAAAGAATTCTGTCAATATTGTAACCAGATGAACTGATTCAACCTGCTCTGGTGATCATGGTAAAAGGGTTTGAGAATCTTAAGTTCAGCAAAGCACTAAACAGGGACCTCAACACTACCACCGTCCATCCCAATGTGGTGTTAATCACTGGTGTCACCGCAACACACCGCCGCTCTGAGGTGGATAATGACTCCATGATAGCGGGGACAGGACTGTTACTGGTCCCTTTCTGGGTCCCTTGCTCACTCCCTCTCTCGCCCCCTCACTCTCTCCATTGGGTTTGAGCTGTTACAATGAGGTAGCATTTCACTCTGATGGTGCTGCTGGGGGATTATGGGCTCAGGGAGTTATCAAAGGCTTAGTCGCTCTGATTTCTCCTGACCCGCCATGGACGGCTGCCGTCACTCTGTGCCAGCTTAAAGACCCCTGACACTTGGGCTGCATCATGGCTGCTACAGTGACACATAGATACACATAGATATATATACACCGGGAACCACACCACAGATATGATTGTGGTCATTCAATGAAACCCTACCAAACAACTGAGCAATTGTCATGGAGCAATTTGCAGACATGTGGAAATTGTCGCACTAGTACAAATAAAGGTGTTACTGACAGAATAGCCAGCCCTAGCTTCGAAACAGCCACATGAGTGCTCCCCTGTTATATATGCATGGACTACATGTGAACTAAATCACAGAGAGATGCTCCAGATTTAAAGCTAAACTCTAAATTGCTAACATAAAAAGATGCAGCAGGTTAGGTCACAATTGTGGACTACTGTCTCAAATGGGTTGTCTGATTGTGCTGTGACAACCAATGAGATTTGTTGTGTATTGCATAACCCAGAGTTGGTTTCAACTAAAGGACAGTTTTCTTTACAATAAGATTTGAATCAACAGGTTGAGAAATTAAACGGGCAAGGTTTTCCGAACCGGTTATTTTGCTCTCATGATTATGTACAAAGGAGCAGCGAGTCGTGACCAAATCATCTGACTGGTCTTGCTCACTGCGGTACGCACCCTGTGTTCACACGTCATATGTACCATGTTTCAGAAATGAGGATTTTGCAAATCAATGCAGACGTAAGGGGGGAGGGGGGGTTAAGGGTTCGGGGCCATCTTGGGAACCAAAGCCAATGCATCATACTATATCTGGCAAGTTTAATAAGAATTCAAACAGCTAATTAACTGAAGAGTTTCAGCAGTCATTATCCCAGCTATGACAGACTCCAGACCTCCGGCCTGGAAGAAAAACACTCGCTCCCATGAAAGGCGGGCCAGAATTGACACTGACTGTGGACTTTGTGAAAACATACAGCCAACAGCAAAAGATTAGCTTGTTACTTAGGAGGATGAGTTGTATAGCAACAGTTCGACTAGGAATGTCAGAATTAAAATAGCAAGTAATGTGTGCGCTGATGAATGAGCGTGAAGGGGTGGGGGCCGGGGCCTATAATCGGCAGCTTGGCATCCTCCAGCCCCTCTGGCTCCTGACCTAGCAGGAAGCAGCCAGGGAGTGCACTGACTCCGGCCAGCCAATTAAAGAGAGTGGAGCGCGGAGCACACTGGGGCTAACGAGCTCCTCTCAGTGACCCCCCTCACCTCTGTGGGACCCCTCTATGGGAAATACGAAGAGCTGGGAGCCACTTTAACCCCCCCCACACCAGCCCTCCAACCCTTCCTCGGCAACCCCCCTCCCCAACCCCTGGTCTCCAACCCCGCTGTGTGACCACAAGGTCTACAAACATACGCTGCCTCTCTCCAGAGGCCCAGCACATGGCTTTTTACTGCCGGGCTGATGCTAAGAGCCCTGCACAACCTCTCAGAAACAATGAGCGTAGGCGTGCACAAACACACACACACACACACACATACACACACATGGACAAACGCAGATAGTCACACACATTCCTTGGAAGGAGTGGGAGCTGTGTCAGTTGCATTTCCCTCTAGTTTACTCTGGCCTGCTTCTAGGTGGAGGGGCAACAGAGCCTCTTTCCAAGTCCACTGAATAGTAAATGGGTTCCAAATTAATTGGCAGGCTTTGCGAGGCAGTGAGATAATTCTGAAGTGCTGCAATGAAGTAGGCCATAGACTGTGGTGAGCACTAATAGAGCTTGGCCCTCGCCAGAATTGCTGCTTGTTTAACTAAAGTACCGTCAATAAAGAGTGATTAATCAAAAGGTAAACCGCACACCTGGAGGGTCATGATAGCGAGAAATACAGAGGGGGTGGGGGGGGGGCAAATGGGTGCTACTGGTGTGGCTCACAAGCACCGGTTTCTTTAACCACATCTGAAGCCACGCTAATGAAATGCAAAGCAAATAAATAAATAAAAAAATAAAAACGGGGGGGAGCCAGTAACAATCATCTAAGTCCAACACCCCAACCCCCTTTTCTCTCCAGGCAGAATTGGTCCTGTCATTTGGACCCTCCAAACACGGACCATATGTGAGTTCAGCCCTGGCAATCAGACTGCATTGTGAAGCAGGCGGCTGAGTTCATCAGGAAAAAATTAGCCCGCCGCTCTGCAGGCCTCACTCCCATTGGCCAGTCATGCGGCCCGCTCCGTTTGAGGGCACCCCAGACATTCCTGTGGATAATCTTTTCCATTCCTCCAGTCAGCTCAGCGAGGACAGACCAAATCACAGCACAAGGCCTGCATTGTAAGGGCCTTTCAAAAAGCCCTGTTTTCAATGCTTTCTCTCTTTTATGCTCTCCCTCTCTCTCTCACTTCATATACCACACTTGCAAAAAAAAAAAAAAAAACCCTTTCCCATCACGGCTCCTTTTTTTGGTGACTTCTCATAAAAAAACAAAATGATTGCTTTTGTAAATGATCTGCGGAAAAGTGAGGGCCCCGAATACTATGTTTCTCACGGTCCCTTTCCAGTAAGAGTTTGTTTTTGAAAAGCCCAAACAATGTAAAACCACTGAAACCAGAGCCCGGCCACATCAGTGTGCAGCCTCGAGTTCAGCAGATCACTGCTGAGTACGGCTCCCCGGGCGAGGCTCGCAAGTCTTCCCAGAATCCTCTGCTTGGGTCACCACTACGCGCCTTGCACCCTCTACGGCAGCTTGTCATTGTGGCCGTGGTCGGGCGGCCAAAACGTGTGGATTGGAGGACAATCACACAGTCTTAGGGACGCTGATGGATTTATAGTAACACGTTCCATAATTAGACCTATGATTATTACAGAGTCTATAAAACTTCAGACTCCAGAGCGGCTGTCCTCCTGCTCCCTCCGCCTCGGCCACGACTTCACAGTTACCTCAGATTCTCTCAAAGCAAAGCACTCACATATACATTCCCATGTAGGATGTAGGAGACCGCAGAGGTTGCACAACATCTCCGGTGTCGAATAAGAGACAAGAAAACACAACCGCCTTAACACCCCCCCCCCCCCCCCCCGTAAACGTCTCTGAAAATAAAATTATGGAATGATCTAAGATGGGCTCGTGTCCCGACCCGTCGCGGACGTAGAGTAACTCGGAAGAAGAAGAAGAAGAAGAAAAAAAAAGAAAAGGGGAACACTCTTCGAGCACTTCAGCGAGGCTGTTCCATCTAATCCAGATGCTTCCTATTGTTGAGAAAACATGTCCACCCTCACTGCAGGCTGTGTGACAGTAGAAAAAAAATAAAAAAAGTTGCAATCAATCAAGATAGCGCTGTAAAATACACAAAGATAGTGGTTAGCTTTGTGGAAAAAACTGCACTTCACAGACCGTGCCGAGACTTGTCTGTGAAAAAGTATTTGCCTGTGAAAGAGGGGTCGAGGGTTCTCCCTCTGACTCCGTTCACGCTTTATCTTACTTATATACCCTTAGTCTTTAAAGACGTTTCTCCTACGCACCGTCGTAATTTCTTTCAAAAAGACCTCACTCGTCCTCAGTCATACTACACTGATCAAAACTCTTAGCTATTTATCAAAACGTCCAGTACATACACAGACATTTGTGTTTCTCCAGAGGTGCCAGGTGCTGAGGAGCCGAGGAGCGACGACGCCGTATCGAGCTCGTCGTCTTGTGCCGGGGGTACAAAGGCCTTCTTTACAAACTTGTCTCGCCCAGAAAATGTGCATTGTCTGGGAATGTACTTCAAGTCATGCATTCAAAGGCAAAAAATAGACCTGGCGGTTACAGTTTTAGGCCGAGAACAGGCAACCTTGAAATCAAATGTGTCTGAACGAGTGCCAGTCAGTATTTGTTCTAGCAACATAATCATCAGCTGCTCAGGTGAAGGCGTTTTGTTTTTCTACTCAAACCCTCATTAAAAGCCTCGCAACAAACGGGTTTCAGCTGCTTTGCAAAACCGCTGAATTCAGTAATTCTAAACGGATGTGATGATTAATTTGAATTTTAATCAAATCAACGGGGGGGGGGTTGTTTATTTATCTTTGTCTCCTCAAACTGGTCACACTCTTCTAAAATGATGTGATACAACCAACCTCACACTGGTGCGTAGATGATATGGGGAGGATTTTGTGCCACCCTGAAATGCAAACACAACTTTAGGATGAGGGGCAAAACAGTCGCCACCACGTGGTTTTGCCGTGCTGCGGCATGCAGAAGCCGTGCCATGTGGAAAAGCAACGCACACACGAGGCGTTGCTTTTCCCTCTGGGACGTTACGAGAGCATGAAACAATGAAAAGCAAAATTATAATGTCATTGGTTTGCATCTTGGTCAATTGCCGTCCAGAGAAACAATGAGAAGGGATGACACTGCACAGTTTAACGATGAAATCCTGCCATACCACACCGGAGAGCAACGGGCATCTTTGCTCTCCTCCAAACGCTCTATCGCCTCACTTTCATTTTTGAAAATCACATGCTGGGGGCATCTGGGTAGCGTAGCGGTCCATTCTGTTGCCCACCAACACGGAGATCGCTGGTTCGAATCCCCGTCTTACCTCCGGCTTGTTCGGGCGTCCCTACAGACACAATTGGCCGTGTCTGTGGGTGGGAAGCCGGATGTGGGTATGTGTCCTGGTCGCTGCACTAGCGCCTCCTCTGGTCAGTTGGGGTGTCTGTTCGCAGGGGGGGGGGATACTGGGGGGAATAGCGTGATCCTCCCACACATTACGTCCCCCTGGATAAACTCCTCACAGTCAGGTGAAAAGAAGCGCCTGGCGACTCCGCATGTATCGGAGGAGGCATGTGGTAGTCTGCAGCCCTCCCCAGATCGACAAGAGGGGGTGGAGCAGCGACCGGGACAGCTTAGAGAGTGGGGTGATTGGCCAGGTACAATTGGGAAGAAAGGGGGGGGGGGGAGTACATGCGGAAATCGTGCCACCAGGAAGTGTAATCACTGTCTAAAAGTGCAACTTTCAAACACCGTGTTTTCTCCCTTCTGGTCCTTTTGGTTTGCGCCTTGGCTGACACACCTGAACAACACTCAGAGTCCACGACTTCTTTCTTTTGTCATATTTATTTTCCGTTCTCATTCAGACACCATTGTGCTATGTTGTTCTTCCTTTCCACAAACAAATGAATTGCTCTTACCAGATGATGTAAAGAGGGGCAGACATCAAGACATCAAACAAAAAAAAAAAAGAAGAAGAAGAAGAAGGAAAACGTACCATCTTTCAGCGGTCAAAAAACCGTGTGGCTACAAAACCAAAAGAGCGCCACTCAGCTGTCAGCTCTGCCCTCACATGCCAGCTGATACCACCTACAATTAGCTCCCGCCTCAATCAGCTGGCAGACTGTCAAAGGGAATGTCAGCCTCAGCCAGCTGATTGTCAAAGTGGCTGTCAAACGGGGAGTGTCCACCCTTCACTTCACAAAAAAGCAATTAACCACAACCCAATGAGGCCATGAGTCCCCCCATATTTCGTTTTTTTTTTTTAACATGATACATCAAATGATCAAAATCATAAATTTGGCTCCAACACTGTCCAATCACAGCTCGCTAGCAAATGGGGGGTGGCTGAGGTAAACGGACTGCGATAGTCGCTCAAGAGCTAACTGACCAGCTGGCGGGACAGACGTCGCCACACTGCGCCAACCGGAGGAACATGAGAGCTGACATGGCGGAGCGTCGTGGTAATAAGACAGGACTGTCGGAGGAGGCGCTCAGCAGCCTCGAAAAGCCTCAACATCAGTTGAGTCATGTGTTGGTCGGCGGCCATGCACCTCCAGGGCGCGAGATCTCGAGCGTATCTCCGACCATTTTCCTCAGCGCCCCCTCCCCACCCCCCCACTTGACAGAGAGCTGTGATTGGTCCGTGATTACATTTCCTGGCGGTATGACTTCAGCGCGTTCTTTTTGAAAATGAAAGTGAACTGATTGCAGGAAAGCGAAGATGCTCGTTTCATTCGCAAGATGCAAATTCATTCACAAATTCATACACAAGATGCATATCAACGAAATGATGAGTTTGCTTTTCATTGTTGCACGTTCTCGTCACGTGAAAAGCGACGCCTCTTTGCGCGTAGCATTTCCACATGGCACGGGCTTCTGCGTGCTGCACACTGTAAAACAATACATCATGGCGACTGTTTTCCCCTCATCCCAAAGTTGTGTTTGCGTTTCAGGGTGGCACAAAATCCTCCGCATAAGAAGCGGTTGCGATTTCAGCACTTCTCTGCTATCTGTTCATTTGTCCATCAATAGGCCTCCACATGCCAAGACAAACAACATTACAGACGGAATACCGACTTGCGAGAAGCCGCAGACACACCTGTGACTGGAAGCTGTTATTGCTGTGTGTGTGTGTGTGTGTGTGTGTGTGTGTGTGTGTGTGTGTGTGTGTGAGTTATACACATAAGAGTGTGTGCATATAGCTAAACAAGGAACATCATATTTTACAGTTAAATATTCATTTACGAGAAAATGTCTCTCTATATCTAAGTTGCAAATTTGTTTCGAAATCTATCATATATCCTGTTTTGTTTTGTTTTGTTTTTTTATTCCAAAAACAGTTTCCTTCAAGAGAGTCCCAATTGTAGATTAACATCAACATGTTTTGATTTGACTTGAATCAGTGATGAAAAGCTGTAGGGTGCATTATTACACGATTATTATTAATTAAATCTCCTTATGAGACTCTTTTTTGATATTGTAGACTGATCAATTGCTCTATAAGACAGCTATGTATGTATGTATGTATGTATGTATGTACCTGTCTGTCCATCCATCTATCTGTCTGTCTGTCATCTTTCCATCTGTTTGTCCATCCATCTGTCTGTCTCTCCATCAGTCTGTCTTTCCATCCATCTGTCTGCCTGTCTGTCCATCCCTCTGTTTGTCTGTCTGTCCACCTGTCAGTCTGTCTGTCTGTCCATCTGTCTGTCTATCTGTCTAGCTATCCTTCTGCTGCCTTTATGATCAAGAGATGACCCACTCTGGTATGTAGTCTCACTCAGTTTATCACGAGAGCAGACACATCACATATACACTTTTCCTTGCCTTATTTCACCAATAATCATGTGGCTTGTATAGGAAAAGATTTTCACCTCCAAACAAAACAAAACAAAGTAACTAAAAAACAAAAACAAAAAAAGGTTTGACAAACTGTCACACGGTGTAGTTTTTGGCGGTGTTACCTGAGGATAGGCGGCGTTGGTGAAGGGGACACATGCCACTAAAACAGGAACAAGCCTCGCCTGTCCGACCTCGCTGGGTGGGCGGAGCCAATGAGCACTGGGGCTTCAGGAACCCTGCAATGGGAAAGAGGTACAATGAGTGAGAGAGCGCAAGAAAGAGAGAGAGAGAGAGAGAGAGAGAGAGAGAGAGAGAGAGAGAGAGAGAGAGAGAGAGAGAGAAGGAAGAGGAATAAATTGTTCACAGATTCTTTAGAGAAACTTAGATTTTATCTTAAACTTTAATTGTTCAGTAAGATATGGGAAGGACCTGTGAATAGGAATCAATGGGGCGTCCTTAATACGATGATCTGCCATTATTTTAGACGCCATTTTTTATGTAAATCAGCATTGCTCTCGCTCACTGTAATCCTGGAAAATGTGTTATCCTCCTACATACTGTACTTGGTAAAAACCAAAACGTATCAACAGATTGTTTACAGACAGAAGATGCTAAACGTGACATCTTCGAATGGGTACTGTAACGGGTACTGGCATCAGCTTTCCCTCTCTTGTTCGTATATCTTTTCCCAGGACTTTTCAAAGACATTTTCTATGACTTTTGCTTGGGTATGCATGGCAGCTGTTGCTCATGGAAGGACACATTATTCGGTATCAGTATTCAGGATCGGTATGATCCATCAAAAGACTCGCAGAGGACTCTGGAGATGGTCACTGGACATATCCCTCAAACCTCAAGCGCTGATGTGTAATCTCAGCGGAAAATATGGATGAAAACATGCGATCTCAGCTAAAATTACACTAAAACGTGCAATGTCAGCTGGTAGAAATACCATTTTACAACCTAATTTACAATTTTAAGATGACCTCCACAATATTTCCAAGGCATCCGATCGATTATGTAATTGTCGAGGTGTTTTCTAAGACTGGAAAACTAGTCCGTAAAAATCCAGGTTTTCACCGACGTGTGGGAACCCTGCGGCACGCGCTGCCGGCCCTGGGAGAAAAGGCATGTCAATACAGATTAGGTGTTTCCCGAAAAAAAAAAAATCCGCCCTTTAGTTTGCTGCGTGAGGCTGGAGGAGGGAGAGGATCTCTCCGCATCGCCTCTCTGTTGGCACCGCCTGCCCCAGGCACGCTGCACATCTGCAAGCGCCGTGCCACCATCAGACCCCGCCAACCTCTAACATTTACCGCCCTGTGGCCGACCGCCCCTCCTTCATGACCTCCTCACCCGGGGTACCAGGCCAGGTCACGGCTCCATGTCCATACCGTGGGCCGCGGCCCAGGGAGGGGGACAGTGCCTGGGGACAGCCACGATGGGTCGACTGCAAAGAGGCCAAAGAGCGGCAAGGCATGGGGGGCTGAGGTTAGGAACTGTGTACTGGCAAAATGCCAAATCAGGATGAGGTGCCCTTGGGTGGGTTGTGGGGGTGGGGTGGGGGCAGAGCAGGCCGTCTTGCTGTCTGCCTCTGGGGTCGCTAGGGTCATTCTCAATAGGGAAGTCATTATCTGGCACAATGGGGCAACTGAACATTCTGTTCCTCCTCTCCACCACCAGTCACCCTGTTATTGACATCATCAACTGAGCACAAAGAAAACAGTGGAGAAACCTAGAAGGCCTAGAGGAAACCTAGAAGGCCAAAAATAAACCCTTCCAGGAAAAAAAAAGTTTTCTTAAATGTCAGCGCCACATTATATCAAATGAAATTATGGGTGTGAAAAGATGGGAAACCATGACAGGGCATGGGCGACACACAGTCAGGAAGCAGATGCTCCATGAATCAATCAATATCATATGAAGGCCCAACCTCTGACCCTGTAGCAGTCAATAACGTCAACCACTTATGACCTGCAGCAATCCTCCCCGATCCCTCGAATGAGATTAGCGTGGCATGTGAGCGGCATTTTCCCTTTGTGACTGACGTGCTAGCCTCTAGCGAAGCCGGGAACTTCTTCGCGTGCTTTACTTTTCTCAGTCAGAGGAGGATTCGGCGAGTCTTTATCGACGGAGCGGCTCGCACGGAGCTCATCGGAATAGGCAGAAATCCCCGACTTTATTTCTTCCTCGCGAGGACCTTTAGATTTCCAGCAAGAACATCAAGAGCACCAGGAAAGAGGAGCCCCCTGTCACTGCGCTCTGAGCCCAATGAAGTGCCTTCATTTCCACCATGAAAAACATGTCACTCCAGATGAGCTCCGAGACTGACATTTAAAACAGGCACAGGGATATTGAATTAGTTCCCCGTGATAAGCTGTCTGGGATGCTGATGCGTTCTGCTCAGAAGTGTGTACAGGAGAATAGGGGCATGTGCACTTGTTTACGTGTGTGTGTGTGTGTGTGTGTGTGTAGGGGGGGTGTGTGGATGTGGGTGGGTGTTAAATGATTTTATTGGTGCTATGCAGAATTAAAAAGAATGCAGAGACAGTACAAGTGAAAGTAAGCTTGGACCAGTATGAGCAAACTGAGATGCCTCCTAACAACATCCATCCATCCATCCATCCATGATCCAAACCGCTTATCCTGCTCTCAGGGTCGCGGGGATGCTGGAGCCTATCCCAGCAGTCATTGGGCGGCAGGCGGGGAGACACCCTGGACAGGCCGCCAGGCCATTACAGGGCCCAAACACACACACACACACACACGGACAATTTAGTACGACTGATTGACCTGACCTACATGTCTTTGGACTGTGGGAGGAAACCGGAGCACCTGGAGGAAACCCACACAGAAACGGGGAGAACAGGCAAACTCCACACAGAGGACGACCCGGGACGACCCCCAAATTGGACTACCCCGGGGCTCGAACCCAGGACCTTCTTGCTGTGAGGTGATCACACTAACCACTGCGCCACCGTGCCGTCCCTAACAACATTAATGAAATAAAAACGAGCCTGCAAATATAAGGTAAGGGGCTAACATCTGACAGCTTGCTGCTGGCTTTACTCAAGAGAGCACAATAACAATAATGTTATTAAAAGGATATTTGAAAACAAATCAAACCTTTAGCAGTGGTTAAAATCCAAACAATTTTTTTGGAGGATGTCATTAATAATCAAAAGATAATATACATAAGGGATTATGGGGTAATAGTGGTTTATGCTTGTCTTCAACTGCACAATAACCGGGTCCCTGGGGAGGTGGGGTATAGGAACTGGTAATACATCCTAAGGGCGGCATGGTGGCGCAGTGGTCAGCATGGTTGCAAGAAGGTCCTGGGTTCGAACCCCAGGGTTGTCCAAACTTGGGGGTCATCCCAGGTCGTCCTCTGTGTGGAGTTTGCATCTTCTCCCCGTGTCTGCGTGGGTTAGACATGTAGGTCAGGTGAATCGGCCGTACTAAATGTGAACGTGTTGTCTCTGTGATGGACTGGCGGCCTGTCCAGAGTGTCTCCCCGCCTGCCGCCCAATGACTGCTGGGATAGGCTCCAGCATCCCACAACCCCAATTGGGATGAGCGGCTTAATGGATGGATGGAATAGATCCTAAACTTGTGTGACTGACGGATTGTAAGTCTGAAGGTGTTGTGCGTTTGATGTTGAGATATTTGTCATGTCTGAATCCCATTTCAAGAGCAGCAGAGTGCAGCTGACTGGTTTAAGTCTTGGAGCGTTTTGATCGGACACACTCCGAGTCCATCTGCCGTCTTCGGCCACATTTTACCCCCGTCTTGACCAAACGGCTCAGTTCTCCAAGAGCAAGGCAAGTTCCTGGTTGCATACAGGGGTTGAAGGGCAGACAATGACACGCGCCCTGAGCGATGTCACTGGACATTAATGTGTTAGCATGTGAGCTCAGACTCCCAAGTCAAGTTGGACCCTTACAAAATCCGGGGTAAACTGAGCAGACGGGAGCCCAAAAAAAGCCCTGCTCTGCGAGCCATCCACTGGAAAAATCTTCCCATGGGACCGAGCAATGCCAGACTATGAGATTCAAACACTTGGAACCTCACCTAAAGCTCGAACCGTGGGAGACAGAGCACAACGTGGAGCGAAGTGGAGCAGATGTCTTTGAACGTCCATTGGACATATGATGGGAACGAACATGCTTCCATTTCTCAAAGAGATGAAAATTTATGTTTGTCAAAGAAACAAAAGTAGATCTTTAGTCATTCATGTGAGTGTCTGTCTGTCTGTGTCTGTCTGTCGCTCTCTCTCGCTCTGTCTGCCTGAGTCTGCCTGTCCGTATGTCTCTCTATCTATGTCCGTCTGTCTGCCCCTCTCTCTCTGTGTCTGTCTTGCTCTCTCTCTCTCTCTCTCTTTGTCTGTCTCTCGCTCTCTGTCTGTCTCTCTCTCGCTCTGTCTGCCTGTCTGTATGTCTCTCCCTCTGTCTCTCTCTCTCTGTGTCTGTCTGTCTGTCTATCTGTTTGTCTATCTCTGTCTGTGTCTGTCTGTCTATCTCTTTCCGTCTCTCTCTCTCTGTCTGTCTCTCTGCATGTCTGTCTGTCTGTTCTCTCTCTCTCTCTCTCTCTGTCTCTCTGTTCTCTCTCTCTCTCTCTCTGCATGTCTGTCTGTTCTCTCTCTCTCTCTCTCTCTCTCTCTCTCTCTCTCTCTCTCTCTCTCTCTCTCTCTCTCTCTCTCTCTCTCTCTCGCACTCTAATCGACGACCTATTCAGCCAATTCTTTTGCAAGAGGTGTCAGTGCAACGCATATGTTTGCAATTCTCTAAAAGTTGTTTTGGCTCAAAAACAATGCATTTGCATGTTGTGTCTACCACGCTTAGAACTTACAAGTCAAGATTTCAACATCTATAATCAATTTCACGACAGCTGAAAGAAAAAAAATGAAATGTTGGAAAAACTGTAATTTGAAATACACTTTTTATTCAGTCCTGGTTAGGAGCTTATATCAGTTTCAGCGAGGCGGATTTACTTCACAAGGACTCGGAGCAGATGATGAAAGTGCGGCAGTATCTCCAACATGTATGTGCAGGTCCGGGATCTGCTGTCATGACCGGTGAGGCTGCTGCACGTCTTGTCATTAAAAGGTCTCTCAACACGACTGCCCCAGTGCATTCTGGCCCACATATAGCAGCAAGCCCATGATTACAGACACGTTTGATCTTCTCTCTCGCTCTCTCTCTCTTTTCTCTTCCAAGGAGAAAGAGGGATCTCATTGGCTTTAATAACGGCACAATCCAATCTTCGGGGGACAAGCTCAAACATCTCCCACCAACAGCCAATCAGCATCATCCTCACCAGCGATCAGAGAGACCCGAGCCATGTAAACACGCAGGGGGTTTCCTCATTAGAGGGAGGCTGGTAATGAAACCACAGCATTTACACCACCACGCTAATGAAGGCAAGCCTTTGAGATGTTCCACTAATGAAAAAAAAAGGTTTGTAATGATATAAACCTAATGAAAGAAGGGCTTAAAGACAACATGCTAATGAAACAAAGGAGTGCAAAACTCGCTTCGGTAACGGAAGTTAGTCCCAAACACATTAGTCAGATATGATGATTTTCTTTGTTAATGATCGTGACCCGTCAAGGACACGGTGGTGGAGGCGCTGATCGACTTTTACAAGATCTCACGTCCACTCTTCCGAAATGAAATACATTCACGCGTTTATGAGACTTAAGGGATTACTGTAGCCTTAGTCCTATTAAAGCCAAACCATTGTTCATGTTTGGTGTTACCACGGTGATCAAGCCCAAGGTCAAAGTTCACCTGGCCCTTAATGCATCTCCCAGGCGTAATAAAAAGCTTTTCCCACGTGAGGCTGCCGGGGCTAAGGTCCTGGTGATACTCAGTGGAATGGACCTTCAGAGGAGCTATCAATCGCCAAGGTAACCGTTGTAAATGCCATTCACCTTCAGCAGTCTTCTGCAGAGGCAATCTATCTCCACATGAGAAATGAATAGAGCTCGAATCCTTGTTCTGCACTGTATCTCATTTTCTGCACCTCTCGTGCCACGGCCTTGAAGGCTCAAGTGTGTGCGCGTGTGTGATGTTTGTGCACATGTCCTTCAAAAAAAATATAATGTGGTAGATTTTCTCTTTTCACTTAGATCCCAATGCATTCCTTTTTGCATGTGAAATAATGGGTGAAATAATGGGGGGGGGGATAATTTCGTTTTATTTGTCTGGATGTGCAGGGGTTGAAGGACTATTTGAGAGTGGCCGTGACGTAAGAGCGTCACGCGGCACACTTCTATTTGGTGCTGCACTTGATTAGCAATGAACATTGTTCCCTCAAGTGCTACGTTCAATGAACCTCCGATGTTTGCTGTTCACCGAAGAGGGTTGAATTAATCCCACGCAGGGGCATCTCATTACACCGACACCTGATACCCCGACGGTATCTGTATGCTCAAAACACCGCGCGTACCTTTACTGTGTGCTCATCAAAGCAGCGCAAGCGGCTAAAGGATAGGACCTATCATCTCTCAGTGCCCCTTCTGCGATAATCAAACACTCCTCATCCGAGTGCTCTGGTGTTTTTTGAGAGGTTACATCCCCCCCTCTGATGCTGATCATCAGCATGGAAAGAGTCCAACCTGATCCCTGCATATCTGCTCCATCAGCAAACTGTCTTCCCTCTCATAGATAAATTCCCCTTTGAAAAAAAAGAAGAAGGCACACTTGCAGAAGCCTCTTAGCTCCTCTTTATCTCAATCAAAGCAAAGCCTCTGCAGCTCTGTCATGACAACGGTGGTGTACACTTAGCCTCATGTGGGTGATACCTGAGTGTTGGACAAATATAAATATTTTGATGTATGCTGTTACATAAAAAGACAGGGAGAAAGGCAAAGTCGTCCTCCTGTTGTTTCTAGGCATTTCCTCTTCTGACTGCAGCACCCCCCAACCTTCAGGGTCCCAATGCAACCGATCCAGAAGCAGCACAGGTCAACCGGAGCAGGTCCACTGAGCTATCCCAGGACATTACGTGTCCCCATAGGGGGAATGAGCATATTGGTTTTCAAGGGAATTACAAGGCCCAGTGGTACCCCAATGATTTCATATGGCTTTCAATGCCAAACCCAAAAAGAGCAGTCTTGTACCCAAAAAGCCAGATAAGAGTGACTCTTCCCGAGTATCAAAAGCTCTCCAAGACTGGACTGGATTTCACTGTGGCTGCAGAAACCGTGGCGCCGTCATTTGCTGAGCCTTGGATAAATTAGCAGGGCAAGTCTGCTATGGTTAACATGAGTCACCTGAGGGCTTCTTTAGCCCTAATAGGAGGTAAGACAAAATCTAAAGAAACGGCTGCCCTTGAAGACCTTGGCTGGAGAACATAATTCCTAGGTTCAATAAAAACAAACCATTACTTACGCTAATTCAATTCCCGAAGTTCCCCTACACTACAATTCTGTGCTATGATTAGTCTTCCCTTTCTGGGATTAAAAAGCAACTAAAAAGTGCAACATGCATTTTTCCCCCCCCTTGATTTCTAAAGTCACCAAAGCAGCTGCTGTTGTGGTCTGGCGAACTGGCAATAAAACCTTAACTGGACAGCTTTATTGAATGACTTATTAAGGCAACTGTGTTTTGCAAGACCTATACTGAGGCACTTTTGAAATGAACAAGAGCACCTTTTCTGTAACGGCTTTCACAGACAAATACCATTCTAGCTGGTCTCAAATTGAGTCTGCACTTTCACACAGCCGCAAGATAATGAAAGTGGCAGTTGCCCTGGTTTGGTATTTGAAGCCAGAAAGCATCTGTAGAGTGGCAGAATTGACAAAGATGACCTTTGTAAAACTATGAATTTTTCGACTGTTTTTAGAGAGCTGCATACATCTGCCTCGAAATCCAGGGCAAAACTGTCCCATTTGCTTAGTCTGCAAAGCAAGTCTGCGAGAATGAATCCCAATATTTCCAAATGCTATATGAGCCTTAAAATATTGTAAGAGAGTTAAACATTTTTAAGAGCTTTAAGCTGTGGCTGTCCACAAGAGAAAAGATAAGATGTTTCGCATCACATGAGAAAAGGGGTACACTGATATTGATACCGATACCAGTATCAGGTATCGGTATCAATGCTATCCCACACATACTGAACTGTACTTAAGGTGTGACTCTCATCATCCACTGGAGCACAAACTAGGAGTCATCAGGACGCTGTACCACCTAGCTGACAACACCCCCACCGGTTATCCTAACTCCGTGTTTGTCAAAGCCCAAAGAGTGCACCAACCAATCGAAGAGAGGAGAAGGGCAACAGCTGCCTTAGCGTAAACCAATGGTGATTCTGTATGTGGTGGGAGTTTCAGTACAGTTCCAAACACCGCGTCTCACTTGCGTTCAAACCCCAAAACATGCTGCGCCAGAAATTCATCCACCCCAAGGATCGGGTCCCCCGGCACAAACAGAGCAATACAGTGTACGCTGTTAAGTGCCAGGAGGATTGTCGTTATGTGGCTTGCACATCAGGGGAACCAAACAGACGCTGGATGGTGCAACACGGGAGAGCTAACATGTCAGGCCAGGACTCCACAGTCTACACCCATCTACGGGCCGCTGGTTTGAACAGGAGGTCAAAGAAGCCATCAATGTGAAGAGGGAACAACCATCCCTGAACCGAGGGGGGGGGGGTGAAGAGTACATCTGTTGCCATCTTACAATGCTGTGATTGCAACCATTCCCAAATCCCCTGTGAATAGCACACACTGCCATTGTAACTCTAATTAATGCTCACTGCCATTTGCATATGAAACCGATCATTGCTGTCTGTATTGTTTACAAGGGTGAGGGTGCCTGCAGTCAGCTGAGACTGAAGAGGTCACTTACACGAGTGATGACACGTTTCGCTCAGTAGACATTGTATCCAAATGAACTTAATCAGTTTCTTTGACACTCATATCGGCACTCGGTATCGGCAAGTACCCAAATTGTAGTACCTGTACTTGGTCTGAAAAAAGTGGTATTCTTGCATCCCTACATAAGACCACCATGTGAGGTGTGTTTGAATTGAATCACTGGTACTTTCCGATTCGAAATGCATGGACAACGTACACCAACCAGCCAAAACATTAAAACCACTGACAGGTAGGCGAATAACACTGATTATCTCGTTACAATGGCACCTGTCAAGGGGAGGGGTATATTAGACGGCAAGTGAACAGTCTGTGCCCATGATGACCCCTGTCCACCACCAAAAGCGGCTACAATGGACACGTGGGTGTCAGAACTGGGCCTCAGAGCAGTGGAAGAAGGTGGCCTTGTCTGATGAAGCATGTTTTCTTTTACTTCGGGTGAAAGGCCGGGTGCGTGTGCGTCCTTTACCTAGGAAAGGGATGGCGCCAGGATGGACTATGGGAAGACGACAAAATGGCGGAGACAATGTGATGCCCTGGGCAATGTTCTGCTGGGAAACCTTAGGTCCTGGAATTCTTTTTTTTTTTGTGATCAAATATTTTTTATTTTATCGTTTTTTAAACAAGACACACAAATGAACAATAATGCAAACAAAAACCCACCCACAAACGAGAAGAAAAAAAAAGAGGGAAAAGAAAAAAAAGAAGAAAAAAAAACTACAGAAAAAATTGCAAAAAAGAAACAGCATACAGTACTCAGTCAGTGTTCAGTCAATAAAGTTCTTCAACTCAGCGGCCACAGAATTCCACATGTCTATAGTTCCAGCCCTTGCTCCATGGATCCTTGCTGTCGAGAGCTCAGGTCCTGGCATTCATGTGGATGTTACACCTACCACCTGCCTAAACATCGCTGCAGACCAGGTCCACCCCTCATGGCAACGGTATTCCCTGACGGCAGTGGCCTCAAGTGGTTTTAATGTTTTGGCTGATCGGTGTATATCACCAAAATAGCCATGTTAAATACCACAAAACACCCCCCCCCTTTTCCTCCCCAATTGCACTTTTTGACCAATTACCCCACTCTTCCGAGCCGTCCCGGTTGCTGCGCCACCCCCCTCTGCCGATCCGGGGAGGGCTGCAGACTACGTCTCCTCCGACACACGTGGAGTCGCCAGCCGCTTCTTTTCACCTGACAGTGAGGAGTTTCGCAGGGGGGACGTAGCGCGAGGGCAGATCACACTATTTCCCCCCAGTCCCCCCACCCCCAAACAGGCGTCCCGACCGACCAGAGGAGGCGCTAACGCAGCGACCAGGACACAGACCCGCAACCGGCTTCCCACCCGCAGACACGGTCTGTAGGGATGCCCGACCAAGCCAGAGGTAACACGGGGATTTGAACCGGCGATCCCTGTGTTGGTAAGCAAACGGAATAGAGCGCTACGCCACATGGACGCCCCTTAACACAATATTTGTTTAATTCACTAGTTATGGTGAACTCAGGTCAAAGTTGAATAACATAAAGGTTGGCAAATCAACACCACACAAGTGAGCAAAACCTTAAATGATTTTTCTTTTTTAACTGAGAGCAAAAAAAAAAAAAAAAAGCCTACAGCAAAAGAAAACCAAGGCCAAACACTGCTGTGCCCCCCCCCACACCCAACCGTAAGTCGTCCCTATACAACAGCCTTGTGAAGCTACACGACCACTTAGTTTATCTGCTTTTCAATTTAAATTATGTAGACTGTTATTAAATATTAATTTCACTCCGCTGTATTTGTTGACAATGGCGTTATCGCTGCGGCGGGCTCTTTGAAAGCGGATGCGCTTCATCCCGTAAGCGGCAATCTCCGAGATCCATCTTTCCCCGGGATGATCTGCCGCCTCTTGGGTCAGACATCCCACCAGTCCAAGTCCAACACGATATACATCAGTGGGGTTGTCGTTAGACAACGCCAACCATATGATAATTCACAGCCATTTGTCAATGAAAGTAGAAGAAAGGCCGTTGGTAGGCAACCACAGACAGGCTGACGGGCAGGAAGGAGAGACAGAGAAACCAAGAGAGTGTGGTAAATGAGGTTAGAGGGGGAGAGAGGGAGGGGGGGGGGTGGTTCAAAGACTGCTTGTGCGCATCAGACCTTTCTCCGGGGCAAATAGGGGAAAGAAGGGCCTCAGTGCGGCCCGGCGTCGAGAGCAGCTCCTTGGGCAAACGACTCTAATCAAATTTGTGTGATTGGACTCAGAAGAGCTACAACGGTTAAAAAAAAGAAAAGAAAAGAGGCTCTTTTGACCAGGGAATCGACACAAGCAAGCATTTACGACCCAGTATCCCTCCGCCAATCTCTGCAAGCAGCCGTTCACATGACGAGCCTATCTGCCCGCACCATCAGCCTTTGGCACGGCACACACAGGCCCATTCTACCCCGCGAAATATCACCGCCGCCCGGAAACGGGCGGAGAAAACCTCTTGTTTTTCAGCGCTCCGCCGAGCAGACAGCGATAGAAACTCCATCCAGCATGGGCGAGATTCAACTCCATCTGCACCGCTTCGGTTTGGTGTCGAGCCCGCTATTTTTAGTCCGTACAATAATGGCTGCAATTGGATGCGGTTCAGCCCTCACTTTACGGCTCGGCTTTTCCTTGATCATGGCTGACATCTGTAATCATCAAAGAGGATTACCTCCAGCAACAAATGCTGAAATAAAACATGAGTGTAGAGGGAAGGGGGGGGGGGGGGGTGAATATTCAGCGGGGAGGACACTAATGTATGAGCAGCACTTTGGGAGGCGCTCCGAGGCAGAGCGGGGAGTAACTGTGTTGCCGGGCGACCTGTGCACCGCTGCCGGTGTCCTGGACGAAGGTCCCGGAGCACGCTTCCTGTTAGCTTGCTAAATTGACTCCGCACGCCCACACTCGCCAGCTCCCCCCCCCCCCCCCATCTCCACAGGAGCACCGAGTCTCCCCCATTAACCTCCTCCTGCCGCCTTGACCTGCTGCATTTTGAATCGACATATTAACGACGTATACAAACGTGGACGCGAGGACAAACACACGTGCAAATAAACAGGAGATGCAAATGCACGCATGCACACACGCATGTCTGTGTGTGTGCACGTATACACACACACACACACACACACACACACACACACACACACACACACACACACACACACACACACACACGCATACGGGGAAGGTCTCTTTCTGCCACCTCCTGCTCCTGAGTTTCCCCCATCAGAGCAATGTGTTACGCGGTCTCTGGGACAGACCCCCCCCAGTCGAGGTCCGTGCATGGTAAAGTGAGGACTTGCATCATTTGTTCATTCTGCTTTTGTTGGTTTAACGCCTTCTGCACCCTCTGACTCATTTCAGCAGCACTCCACCCGCATGCGCAAACGCTCCTCGTCCCTACTCCTCCTACACTGCCCTTAAAGCTCATCTGTCCTTCACCCTCACTTTATATCCATAACTGGAAAAGTGATGGTAGCTTGTCTAAAAAAGAAATCGGTGGCAAGGGGCATCCGGGAAGCATAGTGGTCTATTCTGTTGCTTACCAACACGGGGATCGCCGGTTCAAATCCCCGCGTTACCTCCGGCTTGGTTGGACGTCCCTGCAGACTCAATTGGCCGTGTCTGCGGGTGGGAAGCCGGATGTGGGTATGTGTCCTGGTCGCTGCACTAGCGCCTCCTCTGGTCGATCGAGGTGCCTGGTCAGGGGGGAGGGGGAACTGGGGGGGGGGGGGAATAGTGTGATTCTCCCACGTGCTACGTCCCCCTGGCGAAACTCCTTACTGTCAGGTGAAAAGAAGCGGCTGGCGACTCCACGTGTATCGGAGGAGGCATGTGGTAGTGTGCAGCCCTCCCCGGAAGAGTGGGGTGATTGGCCGGGTACAATTGGGGAGACAAAAAGGGGGGAAATTCTACAAATAAATAAAATAAAATCGGTATAGCGAATACACATTCTATAATTCCCTTTGCAGTTCTTACATAAACTTCAGGCGTTTGTTGAACAATGGACTAGAAGACAAAGGAAATCTATAACGTGTTGGAAATTGACCCAACAAATGAGGGAAAGGGGCCGTCGGACCGTGGGAAATGGTGCGCCTGGGCCTGTTATGTGAATCAAATGAATATGAAGTGGAGCATTATAGTCGCAAAACCTCAACCCAGACATCTGGAGCCCAAGTGGTCTTGCGTGTGAGATGGACACCAGAGTGAAATAATAAAACGGTGCAAGTACAACGGTGATGTAAAAATATAACAACTTTAGCTCCGTACTATGATGCTAGATTATGCTTTTTAGCCCCCCCCCCCCGTTTTTCTCCCCAGTTGTATCCGGTCAATTACTCCGCTGCTCCACCTCCTCTGCTGATCCGGGGAGGACTGCAGACTACCACATGCCTCCTCCGATACATGTGGAGTCACCAGCCGCTTCTTTTCCCCTTACAGTGAGGAGTTTCGCCAGGGAGATGGGGACATAACGCGTGGGAAGATTACCTCGACCGACCAGAGGAGGTGCTCAAGCAGCGACCAGGACACATACCCACATCTGGCTTCCCACCCGCAGACAAGGCCAATTGTGTCTGTAGGGACGCCCGACCAACCCTGAGGTAACACGGGGATTCGAACCGCCGATCTCCGTGTTGGTAGGCAACGGAATAGCCCGCCACGCCACCCGGATGCCCCCTGTTCAGTCTTTATCGATCTAAAAATATTTGGGATGTTTGGGTAGCACAAATATTACTGGGACATTTTACCATCAAATTGTATTTCTCCGGTTATGCCGCCCCATTGGGGAGCAGACACTTCCAGAAAATGAGAACATCCTAGTGTGAAGTAGGCTACACAATTTACAAAGCTGTTCCTCACAATTCAAAAATATCGCCAGACTATGTAAGTCCAGTCTCGCGTTACGCCAGACCAGACTGGGGAAGACTTGGACCCCGAGGCAGCAGCTACCAGCGAGGAATAAAGCTGACCTTTGGAATAAAGCCTTTGGCAAACGTCAGGAATGGAGACAACAGGGAATTCCATGTCTATCCCACAAAAGCACAGCTTGAGTAATTCTTCAACCTATCAACCTTTCAAGACCTATCTAAATAAGAGTGTTATATGAGTGGGCATGATAAATGTTGTCTCGCTATTTATGCTGCAGCGCTACAGAGGAAATAGATGGTGACCAAGATAGTGTATGCGGGTTTAAGTCTTCTGCTCATCACCGGGAACTGCCAGACGATGAAGGGGAGATAACTCTGAATATGGACACATTTCTGGCTCATCTCCATCCCATACTTCAGCCAAAAGACTGGCCTGTTGTATTTCTTAGTGTCAGCACGGCTTGGTCTTTCATCCTTACTCTTTATGTGGTAAAGACGCTGGCCCGGCCGCTCTTCGCACAGCTCAGCTGCCACCTAGCTTCGAGTAAGCAAAAGCTCATTAAGCTAATAAATGATTTGTTTGTGAAAGGCTGACTGTGTACTCGATTGCAGGGGTTGTTTTGTTTTGTTTCTTTTGTCTAAATCTACTCTGCCATGTAATTTCTTTATCTGTTGGTTACTGAATTAGATGCTGAAAATCTGAGATTCTGGATTTGGCTCGATATTGTGAGTACAGAGATACATTTCTAATGTCCATCTCATATCTATCTATCTATCTATCTATCTATCTATCTATCTATCTATCTATCTATCTATCTATCTATCTATCTATCTATCTATCTATCTATCTATCTATCTATCTATCTATCTATCTATCTATCTATCTATCTATCTATCTATCTATCTATCTATCTATCTATCTATCCGTCCATCCGTCCGTCCGTCCGTCCGTCCGTCCGTCCGTCCGTCTGTCCGGCCGGCCGTCTGTCCGCCGGCCAGCCGGCGGCCGGCATATTGTTCTGCATGACTACCTCTTCATCTGGCATTTCTGCGGGATATCCACATTACAAGGCTTCCAAGTTTGTGAGATGTTGTCAGCGATGGTTGGATCATTTGCAGGCCACCTACGTTCAAGAGGCCGGGGCGTACATTTGCAAATGTTGTAATTGCTACGGTCTGTGATAATGGTCAGTAGAGAAAAATGCTTCCCTGCCTGTATCTTTAAGGGCGGAGCGGCTCAAACCTAACATGAGACGAGGAAAGGGCATGTGAACCTCATTCTTCTCCAGAAAAACACTGAACTCCAGTGAGAGCGATGAGCCGACTCTGAGACCAGGGTCAAGGCCACCAACAATGAATGGACAAAGGAAAACCCAAGGAGGGGTCTCTTCAGGACAGTACTTCTAAAAGCACATGTCTTAAAGAACGTTTCACAT
This sequence comes from Lampris incognitus, assembly GCF_029633865.1. NCBI lineage: Eukaryota > Metazoa > Chordata > Actinopteri > Lampriformes > Lampridae > Lampris > Lampris incognitus. The sequence goes on from NW_026611348.1 coordinate 31,557, forward strand.
TAAATAAGCGTGGAGGGATGCACTACGATGCAAACATACAATGAACAAGTTCTGGCAAAACACCACCACACATCACCTGATGGTGTTGCTTTTTTTGGGTGACGTACCCGGGAACAGGGATGATTTTCTATCAACACATCTATACATCTATATGCTATCTGTATCTGTGGATAGATAGATAGATAGATAGATAGATAGATAGATAGATAGATAGATAGATAGATAGATAGATAGATAGATAGATAGATAGATAGATGGATGGATGGATGGATGGATGGATGGACAGACGGACGGACGGACGGACGGACGGACGGACGGACAGAAAGATAGATAGATAGATAGATAGATAGATAGATAGATAGATAGATAGATAGATAGATAGATAGATAGATAGATAGATAGACAGACAGACAGACAGACAGACAGACAGACAGACAGACAGACAGACAGACAGATAGATAGATAGATAGATAGATAGATAGATAGATAGATAGATAGATAGATAGATAGATAGATAGATAGATAGATAGATAGATAGATAGATAGATAGATAGATAGATAGATATGAGATGGAGATGAGAAATGTAGTATCTCAGTATCTGACTGGGGACCTTTGCTGCATTTCATCCCCTGCTTCCTGTCTCTCTACACTTTCCTATCTATCTATCTATCTATCTATCTATCTATCTATCTATCTATCTATCTATCTATCTATCTATCTATCTATCTATCTATCTATCTATCTATCTATCTATCTATCTATCATCCATCTATACATATATATATATGTGTGTGTGTGTGTGTGTGTGTGTGTGTGTGTATATATATAGTTAAATGCAACAAAAAAAGATGAATTGTGTATATATACTTTCACATCAGCAGTTATTGCTATAAAAGTTAGTTTTTTTAAATGGCTATCTTTGTTTTTTCCACATTACTATCTCTTTTTGGAGTGAAATACTTCATGTGCTGCTTGTTGCACAGTCAGGGGCAGCATACGTAGGGGCAGCATACATAGGGGCAGCATATGTGCGCATAGTTATGGGCGTGAACATATCCAAGAAAAGCCAAGCTCCGGATCATTCACAATAAACAGGGAGAAAGGCAGAAGGGAGCAAGAGGGAAACGGAAGAAAGGAAAAGGAAGGAGAAGCAAGGGAAGGAAAGGAAGACAGATAGATGTGGAAATGAAAATCAAGAGCGATAACTGGAGGATGTGTGAGAGTGAGAGAGAGAGCCAGAAAGTGAGCGAAAGCGACTAAAAGAGAAACAATGAAAGATAGAAAAGAGGGGGGAAAGAGTGAGAGAGAGAGAGAGAGAGAGAGAGAGAGAGAGAGAGAGAGAGAGAGAGAGAGAGAGAGAGAGAGAGAGAGAGAGAGAGAGAGAGAGAGAGAGAGAGGGAGAGAGATGCAGGGGGAGGCAGTAAAAACTAGGTCAAGTCACATGACTGGGATCGACTGCAGGCAGGATTAAATATCCTACAGCATGTGGTCATTTACACAACAAATGTAGATTTCATTTTATAAATTATTTCTCCTCCGTGGGGGACGAGGCTGGCTGCATCCAGCACGATGCTGCAGCACATTCCAGTTGGCAGCGAGCAAGTTCAGCAAGTATTAAAACTGAGCATTAAAGACTTGAGTGAGATGTTCCCTCCGAGACAGGAAACAAAGAGCGAGCTCGGGCTAGCGTGAAACTGGAGGGAGGAGGGTCCCAGCACTAGACAGACCCATTGTGACAAGCTAATGGCCGTTACATACACAGTTAATTTTCCTGTGAAAGAGAATGGGACACTGAAACATAATAAAAAAAAAAAAGTCATATTCTAACCACTCACACACTTTATACAATATTGTTTAGAAGGTCAAAAAGTAGGACGAGATGTTTTGGGGTGGGAGGTGGGGGGGGGGTGATTTTGCAACAGTTTGAAGCTCAGTTCCGGCAAACTGCAAATTCAAATTTCATGCAGAGATAGGCACATTGTTAGGTTGAAATGCAGTCTATGTGCAACGGCGCTGAGTTAGTTGAAGCATTTATAGTAATGAAAAAAAAAACAGGCTCAGGTTGAATCAACTCCAGAGCCGTACGACCGGTGACAGTGACTGATGAGCTTCATGTGCCTGTCTGAACAGAACATCAAATGTATGGCTAAAATGCTCACATATCGCAGGGTGACATCTCGTGAGAAGCAAAATGCCACAGATACCCCCCCCATCCCCCCCCCCCATCCCCACCTCATGCTTCACTGAAAGAGGAAACGGTAGCTGCCAATCATGAGGAGGACTAGGGGCTAAGCTTGTCATAAGCTCACTCAATCCCCCGGAGCAAAGCTTGTGGAATACCAATCATTCATTCACATCTGTGGTCAGCTGAGCCCGAGAGGCAGAAAAAAAGGGGTGTTGGGGGTGGGGGGGTGGGTGGGGGGTAGACAGACAAACTAAAAATGGAACTCAACCCAAACAAGGGGGCGCCGGTCTAGCTACAGTATGGGGTGAGTGACGCAGCAGAAGCCTGAGGAGAAGCTAAAGCAAGCTCATCAGCTCTGTCAGATAGCAACGCTTTGCCGCTAACCTCCTCATAAGCTGCGCCGTCATAGCTAGCCCTAATCAAATAACTGAGCCCTATTGGAGATCGTCCCCCCCCCCCCCCCGCCCAACGGATCTGAGCCAATCAATATGATGGTGTAGTGCTGGTGGTGACCCAGTGCAACACATGGCGAGTCTCTCCCATCAGTTTGACCCGTTGCTTTCTGGGTCACTGGCTCAGCGGAGCACAGCCTATTTGATCGCTGCGTGCTACCTTCTGGACCTGCTGCAGCCCACGCAACACAACAACACAGCAACACAACTACACAACTACATAGCGACACAACTACATAGCGACACAGGGTAAAGTGGACAATAAAGCAGGATCAAAAAACCAATGGCGAGTGTTCAGCTATGGTAATCCATCAGTGCATAGAGTCTGATGTAAATCCTTCCTTTTTTGTGTGTGCATTTCTCCCCCCCCCCCAATCATACCCAACCAATCACCCCACTCTTCCAAGCCGTCCCGGTTGCTGCTCCACCCCCTCTGCTGACCCTGCAGACTACCACATACATCCTCCGATACACGTGGAGTCGCCAGCCGCTTCTTTTCACCTGACAGTGAGGAGTTTCGCCAGGGGGGGGAAGTAGCGCGTGGGAGGATCACGCTACCCCCCCACCCCCCAGAGGAGGCACTATTGCCGTGACCAGGACACATACCCTCATCCGGCTTCCCACCCGCAGACACGGCCAATTGTGTCTGTAGAGACGCCCGAGCAAGCAGGAGGTAACACGGGGATTCGAACCGGCGATACCCGTGTTGGTAGGCACCGGAATAGACCGCCACGCTAACTGGATGCCCTGATGTAAAGATTTGTCGTTTGATTGAAATGGGATGAGTGCCAACGGCTTTGGATGTAAGCGGAAAGGCGCGCGCGTGTGTGTGTGGGGGGTGAAAGCGGACATGTCATTGGGCAATTAAGTGGGCTTGAATCCTTACTGGTGTTTTATTTGATTGGATTCTAACTACCTTCATTCTCACGCAGGCACCCAATCAGTTTCAACTCAGCATTTATCTGACACACGTCGTTTCAAAGACAAGAAAAAAGAAGAGTTAAATACGTCAACATCTTCACTTGTCTGATGTTTCTTCTTCTTGCTGTTACAGCTCAGGTGATCACAGGTGATACAAGACAAGTTACACACGTCACAGGTGCAGAACGTCGTCTTTCTACGAGGGAACAAACACCAGGAAAACAGAAGTTAAACGGAAGCGGAATAGCTCTTCTCACGTGCAGCGGCACGTTAGTTAATGTTTGCCTTATCCGCTTGAAATAGAGTCCCGATCTCAGCTTCGCTTCGGGACAGTCCCCCAGCAGAGATAAGATTACGAGCTGGTTGAAGAAAAATGTCAAGAAAAACGCGGCCTTGCTAAACATGGTGTAGAAATATGAATCCACGCCTGAAAAACACATCGTATAAGCAGTCGAGTCCATAATCAAGTCCTGCTGGGGTAAAACACCAAGGCATGGGAGCTGCTGTAGCACTAGCACGCCTCCTCTGGTCGGTCGAGCGCCTGTTCGGGGGGGGGGGGGGGCCGGGAGGTATGGCGTGATCCTCTCATGTGCTACGTCCCCCCTGGGCGAAACTCCTCACTGTCAGGTGAAAAGAAGCGGCTGGCGACCCCACATGTATCAGAGGAGGCATGTGGTAGACTGCAGCCCTCCCCGGATCGGCAGAGGAGGTGGAGCAGTGACCGGGAAGGCTCGGAAGAGTGGGGTAATTGGCCAAGTACAATTGGGGAGAAAATCAGGGGGGGGGGGGGTGTTCCACTGGAGAAAACCATCAGCTGACAGGTGAGATGAGCGTCGGTCGGCGGCTCCGAGTGAATCGGAGGATGCACGTGACTGACCTACGCCCTCCCCAGCCAGCGTAGCGGTTGTGCAACGGCAGGATAATCAAGGGACTCGGACATGTGGAATTGGGGTGGAAAGGGCTCAAATCAAATGCGAATAAATACATGAATATTTAGATATTATAGAGCAAACCAGGTGAAAGGGGGCGCTACACGGAGAAGGCTGGCCAGCAGGCTCCCTCCACTGAAATGTCACCGATGACGTCACTGTTGGTCTACCTGCCGCCGCCTCCAGACGCAGTGAGCCGGCGGAGCATGAGGGGCAACGCCGAAGATATAAAATCTGGGGGGGGGGGGGGGGCAAAAATCCCTAACCTCAAATAACAAATAGTGACCAAAAGAGACAGACTGTCAGATCAGCTTAGGGGGGGAAGATGCGAATGTCCTCTCAAAAAAGCAGGACCCCCCCCCCAAAAAAGGCAACGTAAAATTTGGATAATGGGGACGGTCTAGTGGACAGGCCAGTGCAAGGTCACTCCGCAGCGTCAGACGCGTATGACTACATACATAACAACTGTAAGGCACGGGGGGGGGGGGGGGACGCTTCTGAGCAGAGCGTGGGTGCAAGTAGTATATATTACCGTGCTACTTGGGCCCTCTCTCAAATCCGCTGTCACAATCTGCTTTTAGGACAAATCCTGTCTGCTACATACCTCTTTCTAAGAATGCTGATGTTAATAATCCCACTTACATGCCACAATGTGTGTGTGTGTGTGTGTGTGTGTGTGTGTGTGTGTGTGTGTGTGTGGGTGAGTGCATAAGGGTATGCTCATGCGCCCTTGTGGCTGCATGTGTGCTTGCATGCTTTGAGGTTTGAATAAAATATCAATTCGTGTTATGCCAGGGAGCGCAACCTTGGATGGCGTACAGACAACAGATACAAATCCACACATGCAGGAAAACAGGCTGCCAATATGTTGCACGCCACACACACAGACAGACACAGAAACGGTGAATCGTCAACATCAGCATTCCTGGAAAGGAGTGCAGCTTGTCAGCTCAGCCAGGCAGAAAGATGTAGGCCATCTGCACAGCAACACAGAGAAAAATAGCTCGGTGCTCACATGGAGAGGAGAGGCGATTAACCAACTGACTGGGCTTGTTCCCCCTCTCGCCACGGTAGCCAAGAGGTAAGGTGAGCCGGGGGGGATAGACATGGAGACTATGGGACAGCAGGGCTGAAAATATGTCAAAAAAAAATAACAACAACAAAAGAAAATTAGGGAATTGAACGGTGCGAGCATTCATCAACCAAGGCTTCTTCTTTTTTTCTTTCTTGTGCTGAGGGAGACAAGCTAATTTGCCATTGCCAGAGGGAGACAGTTATCACGCCAAGCTGGAAGAAGCACGGATACTAATAAGTTGTACTACATTCTTCTGTCTTTTAGTCCTTGGCCTCCCTCTCCTCCTCCTTACTCTCCGTGCCAATCTCCCTCTTGCTCTCCTCACTTTCAGTCTGTCATCAATTGCCTTGTATGTCATCCCCTGTCTGTCTTCCTCCCCCCCCCCCCTCCGTCCTCTGCATCTCACCTTCCTCTCACTCTCTCTCTCTGCCTCCTCCTACCCGTTTCTCTACTCTCTCCCTCGCAGTTTTGCTCTCTTCTCTCTCGCTCCCCCTCTCTCTTTCCCATTCTCTCTCTCCCCCTCTCTCCTTTTTGCGCTCTCTCGCCCCCATCTTTCTCGCTCTCTCTCTCTCTCTCTTTCTCTTTCACTCTCTCTCCCCATCTCGCCCTCACGCTCTCTCTCGTTTCCTCCCTTTCTCTCTCCCCATCTCTCGCTCTCTCTCCCCCATCTCTCTCTCTCGCTCTTTCTCTTTCACTCTCTCTCCCCATCTCGCCCTCACGCTCTCTCTCGTTTCCTCCCTTTCTCTCTCCCATCTCTCGCTCTCTCTCCCCCATCTCTCTCTCTCGCTCTTTCTCTTTCACTCTCTCCCCCATCTCTCTCTCTTTTGCTCTCTCCCCATCTCGCCCTTGCACTCTCTCTTGCTCCCTCTCTCTTTCCCCATCTCTCCCCATCTCTCTCTCCCCCATCTTTCTCACTCTCTCGCTCTTTCTCTTTCACTCTCTCTCCCCATCTCTCCCTCACGCTCTCTTGCTTCCGCCCTCTCTCTCTCCCCATCTCCCTCTCTCTCTCGCTCTCTCTCCCCATCTCTCTCGCTCTCTCTCTCTCCCCATCTCCCTCTCTCTCTCCCCATCTCTCTCGCTCTCTCTCCCCATCTCTCTCGCTCTCTCTCTCTCTCCCCATCTCTCCCTTGCGCTCTCTCTCTTGCTTCCTCCTTCTCTCTCTCTCGCTCCCTCTCTCTTTCCCCATCTCTCTCTTTTGCGCTCTCTCTCCCCCATCTTTCTCACTCTCTCTCTCGCTCT